>NC_044498.1:5962564-5965064 GCF_902362185.1 Chanos chanos
AGTGCTAATCACACTAAACACACCACACTGTACCAACACACTGACCCCACAGTGCCAAAAACGCTAAACACACAGTGCACCAACACACTGACCCTGTAGTGCCAAAAATGCTAAACACACAACACACTGACACTGACACTGACAACACACTGACACTGTCCAACTTACCACACTAAACACACAGCAAGCTGCACCAACACACTGAGCCTGCGGCAACAACCACACACAGCTATTCCTAGCTCAAGAAACATCCGCTGAGACTGACGTATTCTTAAGTCTTTCATGAAGTTTCACGTGGTAGGAGCAAATTTATTGTGTGTGACTGTCTGTACTATGGAGTAGCTTTTTTTTCCCAAGTTTTGAGATAGGAGGCTGAGGCACCACTCTGTCATACACACGTTAAGGTCGACACAAAGGCAACCAACACTTTACCAACACTGCTTCAGTCTCTCCAGCCAGCAGCACGGAATTACACCGTCCCGGACTGATTCTCAGGAGTGACTATAAACGACCTTTACAGTTATTACACATATCGACCTCAACCGTAAATGCTTTCATACGCGGACCAACCGCGGTTTCAACTAACTCCATCATAAATGGGCAACTATATCTGTCGGGTGGACTTGAAGCTTTGGATGGTAAAGATGGAGAAGTTTGGATCTCGTGGTAACGGTTCACTCTCACACGTGGGAAAGTAATGGAGTAACAGAGAAAGATATGAAGGGAGAACACAAAAGGCTAGGACAAGAAAAACAGAGTGAATCCACTGGGCTGTCGCATTACTCGCACACCCAAAGCTTTGACTCATCTGGGTTTAAGGAGATTTGCAAACGAATCAAAAAACGCCTTTTTTTTTTTTTTTTGTCGGACACATTATTCACATCCCCCATTGACATTTTTAACCCCATAGTTAAAACGATTCAGCGGCTCATTGTGTGCAGTAGTAATTATTTGAGAAATATGGAGCAAACTTATTTTCCCATATACGCTTTTTGTTATTCATTCTCCAAATCTTGGCTGCACTGGAACAGCACCGGAGCTCATTCCCCATGACTGATAAACTCAGTTCAGCCTGAAAGCACTGGACAGATAGACAGACAGAGAGACAGACAGAGGGAGAGAGAGAGAGAGAGATGAACCCATCCAGGAATGATGAAATGATGAGACACGGTCTCCAACTCTGTTCCCCCGTCAATCAGAATTCTGGCCTGCCTAGTATTCACACACGCACACGCACATGCACGCACATGCACGCACACACACACACGCACGCACATGCACGCGCGCACACACACACACAAACGTATGCATGCGCGCACGCACACACACACACATGCACACACACACACACACACGCACACGCACACACATTCACACACAATGAGAGGAAATAATAGGAGTGAGGAGTGACTCAATCCAGCAGGTCATACAACATTCAAACTGATAAGAGAGGGAATATTCCTGTTTGTCAAGGATGATAAGTGCGTCACACACACACACACACTCACACACGCGCACACACACGCGCACACACACACACACACACACACACACAGATACGCACTCATACACACACACACACTAACATAAATATATATGCACACATGCTCATTCAGAAACATGCACGTACACACATGATGTGCACACACTCAAGCATGAATATAAACACACACACACACACACACACACACACACACACAAAGACCCTAAACTGTACACCAATGAAAATTCATGGCTGATCCACCACTCACCTCAGACTTTGGTTTCCTTTTCACACCATCACAAACACACACACACACACACACACACACACACACAATCGCACAATCACACACACACTCACACACAATCACACACACACACACACACACGCACGCACACACACACACACACACACTCACAAATGCACACACACTCACGCACACATGCACACACACTCATGCACACACACACACACACACTCATGCGCACATACACAAAAAGAGAGAGAGAGAGAGAGAGAGAGAGAGAGAGAGGGTGACAGAGAAGAAGAGCTGCTGGAGGATCTGTTGGAACAATAGAGCTCCACAGGCTGACTTCTTATCAGTCGGAGGTCTTATCGAGGCCTGTCTCTGTTAGTCTAACCCCCCCCCCCCTCCCGCCACCCCCCCTCCCCCTCCCTCCCTCTGCACCCCACGGCTCTGCCGGACCCCCTTATCAGGCTCAGCTGACGTCAGGGCTCCCGGGCGGAATGCCGGAGACGGACCCTGATAGCGACAGCTGGACTGTGGGAACGTCAACCTGGACCAGCCGCAGCCCAAAACACCCCCCCACCCCCCCCCGCCCCCCCGGCTCCGTCGGACAGAACCGGGCTGGCCGGAGAACCTCGGAACGCGCACAACCCAAACAGAGAGAGGTGTGCGTAGAAGAGAGGACTGTCAAGCGTGTTACCGCTCGAAATGAGGCCAAACGTTACCGGTCTTCAAAAGCAGCAGAGACACACATGAGTTTTGAGTATGAC
>NC_044498.1:5972564-5977564 GCF_902362185.1 Chanos chanos
AAGTCAAACTCCACGTCCTCTGTGTCATTTTATAATACTGCCTCTGCATTCAACAATTTAAAACCACCACAGGAAAGTTTTTTGTTTTAAAAATTTCCATATTTACAATCAGAGTGCAACTACGTCGAATAAATATTTGAATTATTTGAACAACTGGACTCTATCCCAGCATCTTAAATGGCTCGTGAATGCTTTATTTTTATTCTACAAAGGTTCAGAAAATTCTGAGAGGACTACACGCACTGACGCGATACAAACCAAAAAACAAACAAACAAACAAACAAACAAAACAACCAAACAACAAAAAACGGCCATCTATCCTTCTAATTAAGAGAGCAAGGTGACGAGGAAAGAGCAGAGAGAGGAGAACTGGGTCGGTGTGGAAGTGCCATTTGAACTTTTTGTTTTGATTGCAATGGCCATTTGATGCCAGAGTGTACTTGAGATTATCTCAGATGAGTAGTCTAAGCTTTGCTACTGTGACGTTAGAGGCAAATTATTTTGAGGCATCTCCAAGGTTAAGCCGTCCGTCTACGCGCGTTCCAAACCTTCGATATCTCTCACAGAGATTTTCTGAGAGATCATTCTCAGCACAGCGATTGTGTGTGTGTGTGTGTGTGTGTGCGTGTGTGTGTGTGTGTGTGAATTTTCCATTATCAAAAAAACATGTGATTCACCCCCCCTTTATTTCCCTGTATCTCTCTTCCCTTATCCTGTTCTCGTCTACGTTTAGTTTCGTCTGTCGCTGTCAGAGAACGTCCATTTGATTGGTCCTGTGTTTTTTAACACGCACATTAACGCATACAGATTGACAAGCACATTCGAAAGACAACACTCTCAAGTGCAAAAATGCCCATTCCTTCATCTCTCTCTCTCTCTCTTTCTCTCTCTTTCTCCCTCTCTCTGTGCCTGCCTGTCTCTCTGCCTCTGGCCCGACTGTACTCTCTTTGCATATATTGCTTTGATCTGAGACAGTCCAAATACAGCATAATAATGCTGAAGTCGTCTGCCACTATTGGTATCATGCTGGTTTAAAGCCCTGATGAAGGGCGTGTCGTAAAAAAAAAAAAAAAAAAAAAGAAAAAGATGAGACCAGCTGGGCTTTACCTGTAGCTGGGGAAAAGGAAGAGGAGTTTGGCCGCTGTCTGACGACGGGTTCTGACTACGCTAACAGCGTACAGTAGAAAGAGAGGACATCTTGAAACCATTACGGTTCAAAGAGTCAAAAGTTTAAAGAGCACCCTTCTAGTCTTCTGGTCGTCCCATGCTATCCTTTCTCACTATCTGAGTCTCTTTCTTTCCTTTTGTCTCTCTCTTTCTCTCACTTTACTACAGTGAAGAAGATATAAAGATGACCTGTCAGAGATATTAAAGATGTCTGCAATGCTTGTGTTTGGATGAGGAGATGTTCATGTTTGCCATTGGTGAATCTGTTTTCTGTTTTTGTGGGGGGGGGGGGTTGTGGAAAGCAACGGCAGAGAAAGTGACAAAAACAATGAAGTTCACACACACACACACACACACACACGCATGCACGCGCGCGCACACACACACACACACAGAAAGACGGAGAAGAAAAAAGAGAGAGAGAGAGAGAGAGAGAGAGAGAGAGAGGGGACAGAGACAGAATGATAGAATGAGGAGAGTTAGGGTGTGGACAGGTTTCGGGGGCTGTGGAAGAGAGAGAGGGCGATGCTTCCCAGAGCACTGGGGTCCTGCCAACACAAACCCTGTTCTCCACAAGCCCCCTCTCCACCACGGGATGCCTGTCTGACCGGGGGAGGGACACGCCGGCGCCATGGCGATTCCTTAGACAGCTTATCTCCCTCCTCGCCCCCCCACCTCCCCACCCTCCCCCCCCACACACACACACCAGTGATAACGCTGTCAAAATAACAGCCAAGAAACATAGTGGAGAGGAACTGGTTAAAACCTGCGTTCAGCTATGGACCCTGTATCATCACCTTATAAAACTCTAAATCTGTTTTTTTTTTGTTTTTTGTTTGTTTTTCAGTTCCTCAAAATACACAGTTTTTTCTGTCTGTGTCTTCATGCTTTGCTGGAGCTGACCTGACCATGTATTCATCCATTTCTCAATAATTGTTTACATGGATATTTGCCCTTTTATAGAATGGAAGAAGGTATGGACTCTTCCATTTTTCTACAAACACTTCACCATGAACAAAATCTGGAACTCATATGTACACACGCAGACACAGAGAACATCTCCCTCTTTCTTTTGTCTGGTTCTTATTTCTTCATTGATAAGCACTGTCCAGTTAATTCTCATGCAAAAAGCATTGTTACAGATTAGCTGTTGTGAAGTTAAATTTTGAATCAAAAAAAAAATTGAAAGTTTTGTGGAGATATACTCTCTAATAATGTCCACTAAGTGGACATATGTTAATGTCTGGTCCATTGAGACAAAATTAGTTGACGGCTATAATTCTAAAACTAAACAAGGCTAAGTAGGGGTTGTCTTAGCATCAAATAGCATTAAAAAAACAACGATCTGACCCGTTTTATTGATCTGGCTAATATAAATAGCAAACAGAGCAAACAGAAATTAAAGCCGAACAGACATCATTAACTTGATCAGAGCACATTGCACATTGCACCCTAATTTAAAATATGACATTTTATTGTACCTTGCTTTTTTAAAACACAGATATCTATGTCTTTACGAACAGAATGCAATAACTAGACAGACAGTTTCGTGTATTCTGTTAAGCTTTAGGTTCCTGATTAGCGACATCAGGCCGCGATGTGTCGACTGCTGTTTGTTGAGGCGTCCTAGTGACTGGGCGACTTTCTTTTACCACAATGCCAAGGGCGACACCTGCTGGTTGTATAACATGTCAAAACACTTTCCCGAAATAAACAGTGCCATACCACATGCACAAAGAGATCAAGATGTTGCAGTGTCCACAGAGGATGAGTCATGTTCTTGGTTCTGACAACTAATATCTGCTGTCCTGTAATGCAGTGGATAGCCTGACTCATAGACAACTGCTCTGCATTTTTGGGTTGTTTTGAGGATCTTTAGTCTTTCAAAATTTAGATTTATCTTTGTTAAGTACGATGTTAATTTTTTGTGGCAATTTCATACACTCTCCCTAGGGTTACACTAGTTTTTGTCATAAGTTTTGTTTCGAACTGTTTTTCTGTTTCATGTACCTAGATGTACAAGGCCAGCAAATTGCGAAAAATGTATTCCCTGACCGGGAATCGAACCCGGGCCGCGGCGGTGAGAGCGCCGAATCCTAACCACTAGACCACCAGGGATACGTAACGAACACTAGATCACACCTATTCAAAACAACTACATGTTAACTCCAACTTCAGTTTGAAGATTGAAAACTCTTTTTGTATTAGGTGAATCTCTTTGGTCAGATCTAACCAAATCGTACAAGAGTAGTAGTCTACTGCGTTTGGGACACGCCAGCCCTCTTATTAGTACTCTACAATTATAACATCTCCTTTCCTCAGCGAAAGAACACGTTTGCTTCCTCAGATTGTCGTTTCGTTAAGGTGAACTGAATATTCTTGACAGTCCTAGATGAGTCCTGTTCACTCCGTTAACTTAAAACAAACAAAAAAACCCATATGTAAGAATCGGGTAAACGATGCTATGTTCATCCTAAACAGGTTGAACAGGCCTCTGTGAATATCAGAGTAACAGGACATTTAACTCTAGACTGAATTATGGAGTGAGTTGTTTACTCGAAAGAACACTTCAGGTTTATATGTTGTCTCAGGCATGTTAGTCTGCCTAAGATGCTAAAATAGAAACATCAGGACCCACTGAAACAAGTGTTCAGTTCGAAATTGTTTCTTTGTTCAGATACTTTTATGACTTCAGAGCAAATAACAGACTTTTCGAGCTAGTAGGTTATATTCCGAGCAGATGGAAATGTTTAGTGACCAAGGAATGTTCCAACTCATGGAGGTTTCGTCCAAGATTGAAGGATTCCGTCATCTTAGATCTTTGGAGTCAGTAAATTTGCAATACAACTAATATTACATATTGTCTGTTTATATTTCTGAAGCGTAACCACCTATTTTCATAAATGTATCACTGGGTATTCTTTTTTGTTTTGTTTTTTTTTTGCAGTGGTTCCTACTATACTTCTCCAGGTAATAATGTCAAAAACACATGAACACATCACAAACATGGGATTCAAATTAAACTGTTTAATTCAACATTAACCACTGTAACACAGATTAATAAATGTGACATGACAGTAGATCCACAGAACCTCACAAAGGTCTCTCCTTCACAAACCACTCATATTCCACTGGAACAATAGGGCAGCATTTAAGAAAAAGAAAGAAATAAAAAAAACAAAACATAAAGCTTCCTTTACGCCACAGCCACTTTTAATGATTAATTAAGAGCTCAGAAAACGTCGCTCCACTTTCGCAACCTCCTCGTGGATCTGAGACTCTTTCACCCCCAACAGGAATGAGAACACTCCCAGCAGCCACACGTACGTCCTGGGTAAGGTGGGTTCGACCTCGGGGTAGTGGCTTTTACAAAGACTGGTCAGGAGGGAGAGAGAGAGAGAGAGAGAGCACAGGCATCAGAAAGCTTTGTCTGGAGATATTTAATATGCTTTGATGCTACTACTATATAGTATTTACTCAGTTAATTCAGTTTTGCTAAGAATCAGCCCTATCTGATAGCCTTGAAAGTGAAGCCAAATACCTATTCGCAAGAGATCCAATAAGAACTGTTCTTTCAAATGTACTAAATTGTACTTGTTGTTCAACACCAAGAGGAACTGGTACAATATTATGTTTTCCTGACTGCCCTGGCCTTTTTTTTTCAGCTCAAAACGGGATTGGAATATTCCTCGACAATGGGGAAAACATGTCAGCACCTATCGTCGTTACATAATGCTGTCACGTAAGAAAACTGTGTCGCTGCCGTGTATTGCACGGCTGTGATAACGTCTGAATCGGACACAACCCCGGGTGAAAAGTTCTTGCTCAGACTT
>NC_044498.1:5982564-5990064 GCF_902362185.1 Chanos chanos
AGGGGGGGGGGGACGACGACCCCATAATCGTCGGGGTTTCTGGGAATTTTTCCTTAGCCACTGCTGCTTACGCTACCAGTTAAGAAAGTAATGGCTCTTACCAGAAGCTGAATCAAAGCCCTCTGAGGCATCAGACAAAGGTTCACTCCACTCAGACCTCATACTCTCTGAGTTATCCGACACGGGTCCGCTCCGCTCGGACCTCGTACCCACTGACTCTCCCTCACTCTCTGACGTCATATCCTGAAAGGAATGGCGAGAGAGAAGGAAAAGGTTAGAGAATGGATGGATGGATGGATGGATGGATAGATGGAAGGATTCGGTTCATTCACACTTGTTCAGGGGGGGGTTGAAACATTTATATATCCTATGCTGTATAGCCCTGGAGAAAAAGTTGACCCTCCCCTGATTGGTCATTGTATAATTCGCGCTCTGCTTGCGTTTCTAAATCTTTACCGTGTGAACCTCCTGCCTCTAAAACACTTCCGTCACAGCCAAAGATGTCATAGTCGATCGCTGTTCGGAATTACAGGTAAATGTTCCAGGTTTTTTTTTTTCCCCCCCATGTCTGTGTTGATGTCACACACAAGCCATCAGACCATCATACGGTCAGTGTGTGTGAAGTCAAGATAACTCTTCAACCGCGGAGACTGAGATTCTAAACTGGACAACAGGAGTCTTCTGACAAACATTAACATCATGAACTTCAGTATGTTTCACTTTCTCTTCTGACTGCTGAACTTGGCCATAAACCATGCTTATAACGCCTGCCGTGGACTTTCCATGGACTGAGAGGTGGAAGCGGGAGAGAGAGGATTTGAAACAGGGCGTTTGCACGCTCTCTCACCGTACAAAACTTTGCTGTCCTTATAGGCTGGTGAGTATATGCCTGCCTGGTCTTCTGCAGGTATCTCCTCCACAAATTTATCAGCACCTTGGACTAAGAAACAAGAAAACACACATAAAGTTTTAGACTTCGGCATTAAGGACGGCTCATCTCAGTTCTCAAGTCGTAAGGGGAGCAAATGGCTTTTATTTGGGATCAAAATCTGTCGGTGACAGTTTTTATCCTTATATTACATTTAGAAGAAAGCAGAGAACATTTAATGTTCTCATGCTGTTTTAGTTCATCTGTTGATTTGATTCTGTCTCACGAACTTTAAACAGAGGATCCACTCCGAGGCTCACTAAAGCTTCAGCCTGGTGCTTCAGGATGAACTGAAATCCTTCGCAGACAAGCCACTCTCGTCCTAAATGCAAAACACACACACACACACACACGCTGCAAGTGGATCAAATGTGAACCAGAGGATCGCACAAAAAAAAACCCGAGCAGAGATCTACGAGTGCTGGTACAATAACCAGCTGTGTTATCTCGGACTAACCTGTTTTTCCCTTTTTCTGTCTCCGTGACGCGATGCGAGAGGCTCTGGCAGACCTGGTAACGAAAAACTCATCCACATCGTCTCGGATTCTCTGTGGATGGGCACGCGACACCGCAAGCACCGAACAGAGAACGTAAACTTGTAGCAACCAAACAGTTAAGAATACCCTTTGACTGTTGGAACTGGTTCGATGAAAAAGCCGAATGACTAACCGGGTGATCTGACTGTATATACGTGATTATTTAATCATGTCTTGGTTAGATTTCTAGATTGCAAGGTGAGCTTACCTCGATCACATTGTGGCAGTTCTTGCAGAAAAACTGGCCCCCATCCGATATGCCCCAGTGTACAGCCGAGCACTGGACACACGGCTCATTGTAGCCGGCCTATACAATACAAACAAGGGCCATGCCATTCACAAATATCAAATCCACGTCAAAAGCATATCTGAACTTTCGTATTACGAATACCTAAATTATATCGTAAACAAGAATCTGTTGTCACGTAAACAGTAACCTTATCTGAGTGCCATATATCTATATTAGAAAGCACTTACTGTAAGCTCCTCGTCCATCTCAGTTACTGTTTGAGTACACAGTCCAAACACGCTTTGCTTTCTTTCCAAACCTCACATGTCTGTAGTTTTGATACACTTTTAAACTTCCGGGTCGCTCGCTAAATACGTCACTTGTCATATATTTAGCTGCCACTAGAGGACCTAAACAGTGGCGAGCCGCATTTATGAGACCTATAAGGTCAACAATATAAAAAAAAATTGTAGTCCTTTCGCATAAGGACATCATTTCGTATTACGAAAACAAAGATAACACAGGTTTTAAATGCACACATATATGTGTATGTGTGTGTGTGTGTGTGTGTGTATCTCTATCTATCTATCTATCTATGTATCTATCTACACACACACACACATATATTTAGTACTTAGGCCAAATCATGTTTGCATTGGTCTTTTTCACTGAGCGGGCGTTACTCTACATTTGACAGGATCTGATGATCGCAAGCTTTAATTGTTACCCATAGCTCAGATACATTAACCAGGCTGCGTATATATTATTTCTTATGCTTCTAGTTGTTAAAAAAGAAGAAGAAGAAAAAGAAGAAGAAGAATGCTTGACGTCAGTCTTCTAGTTGTGGTTCTCTTAATTCTGCCTGTAAACTTTTCGTCCAGCAGAGGGAGCCTTTAGTCAATTTGAGAAGTGTGGGGTTTTACATTTACTCCTGTATAATTCCATGGTTTATGTAAACCACAGAGACATGTTACTGAGGAACCCTCTCTGCTTTTATAAGGGCTGATAGGCTCTATGAGCTTTGAATCCAGGTCATGATTTTTCTTTAATCCTCAAGACCTATCTGTCTTTTCTTCTGCATTCTCTACTGCTGTGTACCAGTGTTCTAGTGGTTCCTCCTTTCCAAAGCTTTTTTTTCCCTCTGTCTCAGCAGCTTTGAGAGTGTGCTGTGTTTCCTTCTATAATTTTGTGTGTGTGTGTCTGTGTGTGTGTGTGTGTGTGTGTGTGTCTGTGTGAGGTGGGCGCTCAATGTGAATTAGTGGGTGTGTGAGTGGGAGGGTGTGCAGTGTGTGTTTTGACATAACCACAATGTGGATGCCATGGAAACCGTGAGAGAAGAAGAGGGAGGTGCTTCTTTTAAGAGCACTGAGTTTTGCATATCAAGAGAACCTGTGAATCATTTTAATATATGTGCAAAACGACGTTGTCATTGTTCTAATTGTACATACTATTAATTTCAATCACTCTGCACTGTGCCATAAAGGTCACATTCATTTTATGTCCTGCGCAGGTGTGTGTGCACGTGTGTATTTCTCTCTCTCTCCCTTTTTTCTCTCTCCCTCTCCTTCTCTTTGTGTGTGTGTGTGTGTGTGCGCGCGCGCGCGCGCGCATTTATGCTCTTTATGGAAATCAGCAACAGTCAGCACAACTGTCAATCTGGATCCTTGCCCAGTGCACGAATCACTCAGGGGGCAAAGTGCAGGTTTGCCACACAAACACTGGCCTTCAACAAAAGTCTTTTGAACCCTGCTACTCCAGCTTTCTGGTGATATCTGTGACTCAGTAACGCTGCGTTATCACTGAAATTATGGACACGCTGAACGAATGAATTCAGATCGCAGCTTGATTTTGACACCCCAAAAAAAACGCGGGCATTGCGATTATGATGATCTCTCTGTTGCGGATTTCGTTTCGTCGTCGTATTCAATTTTTCACACTGAGCAGGTGGAGGAAAGGCTGATGGATGTGGGTGTAGGTTAGGAGGCTACAGGTTGCGCAGGCAGAGAGACTATCAGCTCTTCACTGTTATTAATATTACATGCTCTCTCTCTCTCGCTCTCTCTCTCTCTCTCTCTCCTTCCTTCGTTTCTGCTTTACTGATGACAATATCAGCGACAGCCAAGCATGACTGAACTATTTAAGTCAATAGAACGTTCCTCTGGAGCTTCCAATGCATTCTAGCTTCTTTTTCTGTAAATACATGCATTGATTCTGTGCGTGTGTGTGTGTGTGTGTTAATATCAGCGGAAAATATATCAACCTACATCTAGGTAAAGAATCTATCAATCTATATTTTATGTTTAGGACTTGATTCAAACATTAACATGAATTCTTGCTCGATGTTTACAGACATTGAATAAATCTGCGACCTAAAAAACATGCAAGATACAAGATGACGCTCCTACGCCAAATTGTTGATTTACGACAATGTGTGCACTCCAAGAGCTATTGGACATATCCATGAAACATCAGTGCTGAAACACATGTTGAGCAAACCGATGCAGATAGTTTCCTGCGTGTTCCTTTGCCACCGGACTGATCGCCATGGCAACTGCGCATTATCGTTTGAAGGCTCCTCATGAATGAATAATAAAACCAGTGTGAAGACTTTTAATTGAAAGAAACGGTCGGTCATAAAGTTTTTTTTTGTATGCCGACAAACTAGTGGATCTGTGTGTTGCTTTTTCAGCGAGCACATTACATCATGATAAGATCAACGGGACGCGCGATGCGTTTATGGGCCTATATTGACGTAATTGCGTTAATGTGTAACAGCTAACTGTTTTGCAAGCATTCATTGATCTAGTCATTTATTCCTTCAGGAACAAGTAACAACAAAGAGATTCTTTAACAATTGTAAGGAACAACCAAGCTAACCCCCACACCTTCCCCCCACCTGTTTTATCTCCCCATCTAACCCGAAAAAACAGTTTGTTCCTTCACCACCTCACACAATCCACCCTCTCCACCAACCTCTCCCACGTGACATGCACTCTGACTGTGTATATACACTTCAAAATGCCTTAGAGTGTGGTCTCATATTTCAGTGGAAACTGGAAAAATGGATGAAGTGATTGGCGATTCTGTGTGAAAGAAGAAAAGAGAGAGAGAGAGACAGAGAGAAGGTGGGATCTGTTTCCTTTGAGTCAAAGAGTCAGAGGAGAATTATATTGATCTCTCTCTCTGTCTCTCTCTCTCTGTCTCTCTCTCCCTTTCTCTCTCTCTCTCACTCTTTCTCTCTCTCGCTCTCTCACTCTTTCTCTCTCATCTCTGTTTGCAGTGGGGTTTTTTCTCTTCCCATCCAGCTGCATGCTGTTAACTTGGCATCATGCTTCATGGGCACAGCTGAGGTGCCCGTGATTGGTATCTGTGGTTCTGAGGACACAAACTCTGCAGGGCGGAAGAGCTCACACCACCCCGTCGGACTTAGAGCTGCCCTGTCTTTGAACTCCTCTCTTACGTCTGCCTACCCCTTCCTTCACATAACTTCTGATAAATCTCAGCGGTGGGTGTGCCAAATGCTTCATGGTATGCATGGACACACACACACACACGCACGCACACGCACACACACGCACACGCACACGCACGCGTACGCACACGCACACGCACACACACACACACACACACACACACACCTGTGGTGACTCACAGTGACACTGAGACAAAAGACATCAGTGTTATTGTTCATTCAAACAAGCTCTTGATAGGTTCCTTTTTTATACCAAGTCCTCTGTTATAGAAGTGATGATAATCACACACACACACACACACACTTCTCTGTCAGTGATGGACAGGTCTAAACCCAAATTACATACACACCCCCTCCTGCTTCTGTCTTCCACACACTATGGTAATGCATTCTTTATTTATGGTTCAGACGAATCTTTGAAAGTATTGCGACTAGTTGTCTAAAGCTGAATGAATGTTCAAACAGGAAACAATCAAACAAACAAACATTTTTTTTTACAGTAAAAGAGTGGGGGAAAGAAAGAACAATGTGTTTTGGCTCCCAAATAACTGAAAATAAACTTCCTAAATGTTCCACAGCAGAGATACATTTTGAGTGATTGGCTGCTGAACTCAGGGGATAATTGACTGATAGTGGCCTCAGCCAATACAATCACCATAAACTGGTCAGCACAAAGAGAAATGAGCCGGGCCTTAGGATGTCCTGAGGTAACCTCACTGGTGTCTGAACAAACAAACAAAGACACACACACACACACACATGCACACACACACTTTCTCCTGTGAACACCCTCTGAGTCACTCAATGCAAGAAGAAAAAAAAAAACAGCACATTTTTTGTTGTCTGTGAGAAGATGTACCAACTAAATTGTCAATGAATGCAAATGGGAAAAAAACATCAAGTGAAGACAGAAGTGAAAAAAACCTTATTGAATATTCATCCTTTTTAGAGTATGTCTGAGTATAACTAGAGCCCATGTCTTCAGATCATTCTCTGAAGCACAGCATTACGGCACTGTAGCTCTCGGATCAATAAAACCTCATTATTATTTCTCCTGATTACTGAGCATTGATCCAAAACAGAGAGAGAGAGAGAAAGAGAGAACATTCTACAGGAGGCTCCTTAAGGAGCTGAAATGCTTTAGTCTGTAGAAGTGGAACATAGTGGGTGGTATACACACCAAGACCAGAGGGATAATAATGTGTCTGTGTGTGTGTGTGTGTGTGTGTGTGTAATTGGGAGGAAGAGATTAGCAGAGAGAAACAGAGATAGCAAAAGAAAAGAAAGTGAGAGAGAGAGAGAGAGAGAGAGAGAGAGAGAGAGAGAGATGACAGCTTGGTAGGGAATTGAGCGGCTGTGCATGAAAGTGGGTGTGTTTGTGTGTGTGTGTGTGTGTGTGTGTGTGTGTGTGTGTGTGTTTGTGTGCGTGCGCGTGTGTGCGCGTGTGTGTGTGTGCGTGTGTGTGTGTGCGTGTGTGCGTGTGTGTGTGCGCAGATGGGTGTTGCCCCAGCAGCTTGTCTGGGACAGATGCCAGTCCATTCCAGACCTGGCACATGGTCAGTGCAGAGTGACCGAGTGGAAAGCAGGACCGATCTTCAGCCTCACACCCAGAACCAAGGGCAAGACATCACAAAAAGAATGAACTACATTATGGTTGTCAATCCAACACACAGATCATAATCAAACAATGTTTCTCTTCAACAAGATAAAAGAGAAATCATATGCACTACTGCAGGGCAGGTGTACAAACATACGTTAATATATTCAGAACTGAACATACTCATAAGAATTGCACAATGCATTTAATCAGTTCAACAAGTACCTTTACACAGGACTGTTTACTGCTTTCCACTGTATCATAGTTTACAAATTTCTGGAATACCCTTACTGCCTTGTTGAAGAATACACTGTTATGTTGAGGGCTCAAACCCATAACTGTTCTTTTATGAGGCTGTTTTGCCCTTAACGCTGAGTCACAGACTCCTTAACGTCGCAGTAGGAGCAGCGTATGAGTGTGGAGCAGTGCTGTGCTTTTGCTGCTGTAACCACATTAATTATTGCAGTGGTCAGTATAACTCAAGGGCAGAACTGGAGAATAACTGTCTACAAATGTAATAGAGAACTGCTGCAGCACTGCAATGATCTGCAACGAGATCACACGGTGTGTGTGTGTGTGTGTGTGTGTATGTGTGTGTGCACGCGTGTGTGTGTGTTTGTGTGTGTGGTATGTGTGTGTGTGTGTTAGGTAACATCGACATCATAATTCCATGTGATCTCATGTGTGAAAGCACTATCTCCTTACCAGGCTTTTTTCTTCCACACACACTTGGAGCAC
>NC_044498.1:5995064-6105064 GCF_902362185.1 Chanos chanos
ACCTATTGCATCATTTTCATTTTTCTATCAGTAGAAGTCAGTCAGGCCAAATTACTGGATGAATGAGAAGGAAGAGAACCAAGGCCTGAGAGAGACACGTCACCTCCCCCCCCCCCCCCCTCTGCCCCCCCCCCATCATCTGCTTCCCTCACTTCCCTTTTTTATGTCGTTTTCGTCCGACAGAGAGAGAGAGAGAGAGAGAGAGAGAAGTGACCGTTGATTCAACAGAAACATCAGGAATGTGAGATCACCCTTTCAACTCAAACAAAGCCCACCAAAGGATTTCTAACTGAAACTGTCTTCCAGAGACATGAACAAATATTTAATGGAACTTAATGACTGGGCCGTTGGTTACATAAACAGATTTGGTTTCCCTCCTAACAGATATACGGGAAGGTAAAATCCCCCAAGAGAGAATAAATGGATTTCATCCACAACAAATGTACAAAAATATGACAGGAAAAAAGCAGAAATAAATGACCCCTCTGGATAACTAGCAGGGGGTCGGCGTGGAATCCTAACATGAGCCTAGAACATTCTATGGTTCCGCGATGTGTTCCTTTTTTTTTTTTTTTTCCAACAACTAACAACTTACTTCTTTACTGCTTTAATTAGAACTAGCTTTTCATGGGCACCCAATGGGAAACGTCGCTTATTTCATCTCACTGCAACTACACTCTGTTTAATCGCATTTGGCCTTACGGCTTTACGAACTATACACACGACAGTCCTGGAAACATTCAGATGATCTGGTTACTGCTGTTGTGAAATATCTTCAGGCTCAAGGCAAATATTCGAAGTTAAAATGCTTGAATTCAGATAAATTTTGTATTTGGCTGTTCTGATACGCTAAGGCATAACCCTGAAAAGAAGTTGCTCCGTGTCGAACAGCCTCCAGGTGATTTAACCCTCAGGTGTAGACAGTGTGGAACAGCAGTGCTGTCCACACCCCTCATCAGAGAGCTGGTATGGTGTGTCCGTAGACTCAGAAATCCCACAGGGTTTGGGACAGGGCTGGAAAGTGTCAGGGGATTCAGCTTGGTTTTATACACACACACACACATACACACACACACACACACACACACATGCGCGCACACACACATGCACACAAATGCACTCTGACACACACACACACATACACACACACACACACATGCGTGCACACACACCTGCACACAAATGCACTCTCACACACACACGCAGACACACACACACACACACACACACACACACACACACACACATGCGCGCACACACATGCACACACATGCACTCTCACACACACACACACACACACACATATACACACACACACGCATGCGTGCACACACACAAACACACACACACACACATACACACAATTATATTTTTATATCCTGGGGGGACTTCCCACTCTCTTCTGTTTTATTGTCACTAATGACCCATAACTGAACCATGACCAAAGAAATATTTGTTTTGATAACAATATCATCCATTTTTCAGTAAGTTTATTTAATGACAATCATTGCATGTCCTCATGGACACATTTTAGGCCATGTTACACCACAGAAACCTAAATAACAAACACATATTTGTTTTTAAATCTTAATGGGGACTTCCCATTTCCATTTTACTGTAAGTAAATATCAATAACTGAACCGCAACCACAACCATAACCATAACCATAACTGAAACCATTTCTCATTTCTCGTCTAGGCCAATAATGGTTTCAAAATGGGTTTTCCGATTTCAAGACCAGCAAAATGTCCCCAAACTTTTTCTTTTTTTTTATTTCAGACAATTATGTTCTCATTAGGACATCTGGTAAACATGATGCCACAAGAACCTAAACTAAAGATACACACACACACACACACACACACTGCACCCTGGTTCTGTGGATAGTCTGCACATTGTTTGAGCCGGCACACACTCCTAACAGGCCACACACACACGCTATTAATGTTTTCTTGTTTTGGTCATCGTTAGTTTGATGTCCTCTGTAAGGAAAAGATAAACAGAGAGAGAGAGAGAGAGAAAGAGAGAAAAAATATAACTGTGAACTCCTATATTACACTGTACCAGGAGGTACTTTATGGCAGAAAATAATCTCACTAATGGATTTTAAATCAAAGCCTTTTATTTATGTCCAAGCAGAGCGTACAACCCCTTTGCGACATTTGTCTGTCCGTTGTGGCAGCACCTCCTTCTCACGCAAAGATACCTGCACATCTGGGCACTTCCTGTGGTACCTTACAGCGTCTCGGCTGATGCCTCTGGTTGGAATTTTTGTTTTGATTCAAAAAAAAAAAAAAAGAGAGAAGAAAAGAGATCAATGGCCTTCCACTTACCTGGAGCTAGTCTGGAAAACAGGCGTAAATGTATTCAGTCTCTGTTCAGAGGATCTGGTGGAAGTTTCCACAGGACATTTATTTCTCGGTCTTGCGAACGCCACGGCACGCCCTGGGCCCGCGCCGTGACTGGGTTTTATGCCTCCGGCAACTTGAGTGTTGTGCAAAAAGCCACTGATTGATTGAAATGAATAATTGAGGAGTTTTAGTGCACGCTCTCTCTGCGGGAGCTCGGGAGATCTGAAGAGAGAACCAAGCCTTTCTGACTCCTTCTCAAATGCTCCTCACAGCGATGTCAAGACACAAGCCAAAATGAGGTTTTTGACAGTTTCTTTGGGGAGGTTCTGGGAGAACTTTGTTGTTTGTTTCTTTCATTTTGATGCAGTTAATGAGAAAGCCAAAAGAAAAAAAAATTAAAATTCTGACATACACAAACAGCGAAATTGCGAATTACTTTCATTTTTCTTAGAGTGTTTATCTTTTAATGAGGCAAAACAGCACGATTTTCCCTGTCACTGGAAGCCATCTGTCCCGTACTGAGTTTAAGTGAAAAGCATCAGAAAGATCCAGGGATTTTTTAAAAAAAAAATTTTTTTTTTTAATTTTTTGTTTGCTTGAAAAGCTGTGAAGACTATGCAATATGATGAGGCGATTACAGAATCCCTGCTGAAGCTTCAATGCACATCACTTCAGATGCTAACAGTCTCCCAACAGACATTTCAACAACAACAAAAAAAGAATCATTACTATTAACCTGGGGATACGAATATAGTCCAAAAAGAAAAAAAAAAAACAATCACTTGAATTAACTGCCAATCTTATCTGGAATGTTCTCGCCGCTTACAGTAATCAGTGAATTCTCCGTAATTATCTGATAATTAACTGTAAGTTAGAGGAGCAATCAAACATGGACCAAAGGCAGGAGATTCTGTAGCCTGGGACAGAGCCATGCTTTGAAAAACATGACTAATGGATCAGATTTCTCCTTTTAAAATGCTAGCTCTCCAAAAGCGAATAGTTTGACGCATTTTTATCTTTGAGGGAGAGAAAGACACATTCCTGCTTATGGCTAAGCGGAATAAAAAGTTAAACGCTAAACCTCCGAATTCAGACCCACTTTTCTTCACGATAGGAAATTCTGCTAGCGGCCCATTCCATCTGAACTCGAGGCTTTTTTCCTGAGTGTTGACATTCTCATAATTCTGACGTGGGTGGGATTCGACCCGTTTTAGAACTATGAGAAGAACATTGTTTTTTCTTTTCTTTTCTCTCATTTTTTTTAAATGCTGTCCAGTTTTTTGACTGTTTTGGAGACTGGTGTGTGACCTGTATGAGGGACAGAAGAGCGGGGATGCATGCTGGATGCGTGCCGGGTAGCGGTAGATGTTGAAGAATGTGAGAACTTGGTACTGGTCTTAAGAGCTTCAGCAGAACCTCATAAACCACATTAACTGATGGGCTGAGTTAACACATATGTTAGCGGTTTGTGTCAAGGAAGCAAAAATGTCATTACAGAGCGTTACTGGATTGCATCAGATATTGCATTTCAAACACACACACACGCACCCGCACAGACACACACACACACGTACACACACACACACACACACACACACGCGCGCACACACGCGCACACACATCCACACACACACACACACGCACACACACACACACACACACCCGCACACACGCACAGACACAAACACACACACGTACACACACACACACACACACGCGCGCGCACACACACATCCACACACACACACACACACACACACACACACACAGCAGACCCCTTCCTTGCTGGTTGGTTGATTGTAGCCACTGCCCTGTCCTTTACCTGAGCTAATGTATTTGAGTTAAAATAACAGGATGTGTCTCTTTTTTTCTCTCACTCTGTCCATCTCTCTTCCTCTCTGGCTCTCTCTCTCAGTGTCTCACTTTCAATTCAATTCTGTTCAGTTCAGTGACACTAACAATGCTACACCAGTGTGCTTATCAAAACTGCATTCAGTGTTACCTCAGAGCTATGCACAAATTTAAAGCACTGTTACCTAAGCTATGCACAAATTTAAAGCACTAGGTCTAGTACTAGATGCTACAAATATTTGACCATATTTAGTATAGAAATTTTAAGAAAGGTGAAGAAACATCAGTAAATAGTAATGATATTCAATATACCAACAAACACAAGACTCAGTTATACTCTCTCACTAGCATTTCTTCATCTGTGTAAAGCTGATACATACAGTATTCATGTATGTATTCATTGTGCCAAGCCGATACATACAATGATTGTCATTTGATATTGTCATCAGCAGCCCCAGCATGAAAGAGTGGCTCTTGTGCTCTGTAAATTGTTCCCAGTTCCCAGACCAGTACTTCAATTTCGACCAGGTTTTTTTTTTGTTTGTTTGTCTGTTTGTTTGTTTTTTTGGTACAGTCTCTCTGAGACACCTTTGTTTTGCTTTTTCGTTCGCGTTCGTTTATAGCCAAATTAATGTTCCATGTTGGCCTTTTTTTTTTTAATGGTTTTGTGGTGTCGCTCTGGCTGTTTCTGCCCTGGCTGACACCTGCACCTGCTCGGTGATGGTCACCCTTCCTCCGAGCAGCACGGCGCGCGTGGAGGAAACGGCGGTTTTGGTATTTTTAAATTCGCTTTGCTAAATCGAATCTCACGACGCTACGTCTTGGGCAACAGAGCGGAAAGTGCAACCAGGCTTGACCACGTCTCTATTTTATTTTTTTCAGTTTTGAGATTGCGGTCTCCTTCTCGGAATATTCGTGTCACTGAATTATTCAGCGCGTGTTTCCATTCCCGAGGCTGAGTTTTTGAGCTTGGTACTATTTAAGGGAATTTTTATTACTTATTTCATTCTTCTGTGTTTCATGATATCTCTGCTTTGCCACATCGTTTGACCGTAAACCTCAGATTCACGGTCACTGAGGTACACAGTTAATGGGCTCAGGGAATGAGAGTCAATGAATAGAGAGATGAATGAACGGAGAGGTTTATATTCAATATAATTGTAATCTATCTGTTCAAATTTTCCCATAATTTGATTGATCTTTTTTATTTGTTGAGAATAAGTTTGATTTTGAAATCAATTCCTCTGCTTATAGCATCCATGGAAACAAACTGGTTGAATGATCGAACTGAATAAATTGGTCGTGATTTCGCGGGATTATCTTTTTTCCAACATTTTACTTTGATGGCACATAAAGCCCTCCTGGTCTTCTATGCTTAGACTGAAACTCTCAGATCAACTCAGGTACAGCCCAAAACAGCTCTGGCCGATGCTGCGTTTTACGATCTTTTCTCCACGTTTCTCTGGCAGAACTGACAGAATCATAATTCTCGTTTGTACAGTTCGGCTGTCGGCTCACGCTTTTGACAGGTTTTTCCTCCAGGAGGGAAAGATTCTGACGTCACCCCTGTTACATGTGTGACGACAGCTCTACGTCAGTCAGTAGGGACGTCAGCTGTGGTATCAAGAGCAGAGAGGCCAGAGACTATAGACCAGTTTGCCTGTGGTGTCTGATCCTTTGTGTGGACATTAAATAGCCTGAGACCAAAGCTGCATTCATGTCTTGATCCATGTCCCTGCTGAAAGAATTCTGTCCTGGTTTCGACTCTTATCGCCTGCTCGCTGCCGGGACACGGGGATCTCACGACGTCACCTGTTTTTTTTTCCACCCTTTCCATTTTGGAGATGTTTATATTATAAGCCGTCGTGCCAAATCGCTAAAGTCCACAAAGCACGCAAATATTTTTCTTTGTCCTGCCTTGATGCTTATGCCAATCACCACCTCTCTCTTTCTTTCTTTGTCCCATTTTTTTCTCTCTGCTGTCTGCTGTCTCTCTCTGTCTTACTCATTCTCTCTCTTTCTCAGTCTGATTTATCTCTCAATTTCTTTTCTTTTCATATCCCCCTCTTTATTCCATGCTCTCTCTCTCTCTCTCTCTCTCTTTCTCTCTCTCTCTCCTCGTCTAATTGAGGGAAACTGATGTAGACATTAGAGGGGTGTTAAAACACTTGGTAGAGTCTCCGATAAAAGTTGCATATGCGTCTATATGAAGAATTCTATGCGGCTCATAAATAAATTGGAGTGAAGCTGTTTGCTTTGTAGATTAGGAGGAATGTTGTTTACGTGGTGAAGGGCTGTGACTGGCTCTGGGACTGATGAGGGTGTCTAGTGATTCGTCATTTATTATACTGAATTTTTACATTACATTTCGAGGACTTCATCTGCGGGACAAAGCAGTTTTTTAAAAGGCTCTCATGCACTGTCTGTCTGTCTGTCTGTCTGTCTGTCTGTCTGTCTATCAGGCCTGCGCTCTCTCTCTCTCTCCCTCCCTTTCTCTCTCTCTCTGTATCCCCCCCCCCCCCTCTCTCTGGGACACAGCACTGAATGGGTTTACAGTAACATCACACTCATGTGCCCAAGAACAACAGTGTAGAAAATGTTTGCGTGTGTTTGTGTGCGTTCATGTGCATTTGTGTGTGGAAGGGGGGTAAGACGATGGAAGATAAAATAACAGATACAAACCGAGGCAGAGACAACAGGAAATAAACAGACCGAGAGTGAGAAAAGAGAGAGAGAGAGACAGAGAGACAGAGACAGAGAGACAGAGACAGAGAGAGAGAGACAGAGAGACAGAGACAGAGACAATAATACAGAAAGAGATGCACATCATCTTCTGAACTGAACCACAGAACTCTTACTATGTGCTTAGCCTGGCAGGGTTTTCCAGGACACATGCTCAGGGAAGCACAGTGATAAAGCGTTGGTGTCTGCTGGTATCTTTTAACAACGCTGTGAGAGACTGTGGTTATGTAACGCTCATGAAAATGAAAAGGAGTTTCTTTATGAAGGGGCAGCCTGCTCGGCTGGCCTCACATCAGGAAATGCCTTTGTAAAGGGTAAAAGGCCTTTGTAAGTGCCGCGGTCTCCTCAAATGAGAAACGGATGTCGCAGATATTTGTTCATGAACGACACCTGGCAACCCAAACCTACCCTGCCCCCTCCCCCCGCCCCTCTCCCCCTCAAGAACCCCTCCCAAAGGAATTCTGGAGACGTCTTTTCTACCACACAAGCAGCTAAATATAGAAAAGTCGTTAAATTACGGAGAAGTTGACACAACGGAAGTACAAACTTCTATGTACCCTGATAAGTACTTCAGTTTTTTTTTTTCTTTTCTTTTTGTTCTCTTGCTTCAGACAAACACAGGATAGATACTCACAGTTCTGTATGTTTTGACATTATCTAATTAAAGGTTTGTGTGTGTGTGTGTGTGTGTGTGTGTGAGAGAGAGAGAGAGACAGTTACACATAGTTCAACAAAGGCAAATGGAAGCACATTTTTCCAATGACTATAGATAGAATTACACCACAGCAATCAGACAGTCATGTTTGAAAATATGTGGAACTGTGTAAACTGGGAATACCGTGTAAACTGGGAAAATAGCAAAAAAAACAAAAAACAAAAAAAACAGTTTCTTCTCCTGGCATCCTTCATACACAGGTGGCATGTGTGTCTGTCTGCTGCAGCAACATCCTTTGTTCCATCCCAGTATAGTCCATCATGTCTGTATGCCGTGGCCAATTGGAGCGAACACCAGTATGAGTTTGTCACACTGTTTTCAAAATAAACTAAAAAACTATAATCATTTGTATTCTGTAAAATGTTCTCACACTAAATGACTCCTGCAGTTGTAATGGTTTGGAAAGACTGTTCTGCTGGGTTTCTGAGCAAATTCACGCATCCAGACATTTTCTGTATGTCAGTAAATTTTGAAGGAGCACTCACTGTCTCTGGGAATATGAAACCTGCGTGGAATGTAGTTTCCAGCTAATTCTGTCAGGTTCTCTACGCGGCCTAATGAAAGAGCTCCTCCACAAATGACAAACCGTGTGACATACGCGTCTGCTCGACCAAGAGCAAAATCTGAAAATGAAGCGGATGACGGGCTTTTCAGCAGCATATGTCAAAATCCTTTTAAGAACTAGTCGAGATGTGGCTGAAATTGGCCCATTAGTTTCCATCCCAACAGAGAGAACCTTCAGAAATTATTGATGAGAGCAGAACTCTTTCCCCCTTCGGAGCACCGGGAATTTCACCCAATCATCTCACAAATTTGTCCGGTTCTGTAACCGGCCCCGGTCTGCAGACGGCTGCTGGGGCCTTTCATCTCGTTGTAATGGAGGACAGGAAGAGACGTGACACACACAGCGAACCTCCCTCGGTCAGAGAAGAGTGTTCAGACTGCTTTCTGAATATGTAATTACACTGTTAAGATCAGTGTTAGGCTACTATCTTAAATCTGGTTTTCAGTCTGGTTTGAATGACCTCAGAGTGAACGCTGGGTGATAAGGTGCTTATGACGTCTTGTACCACAGCACAGACCCACGACACGTCTCGTATTAGCGGAGACAGTAGCGTTCCTATCAAAGCTAATTCCGCTGAATGTTTTGAGGCGTACAAATTATTGTTCGTTTGACCATTTTTTTTTTCAAATGTTCCTTCGTTTCCAATTCAGGAATGTGCTGTTGAAACTGACAAACTGCCAAGGTTGCATTACACGATGGCGGCCAGATACTGAGTGATTCAATTATCACCAGTTATAGTACTGTGGCTTTTGGCAAAAGTTCATCTCTGCCACTTGTGGCTGGCATGTAGTGACCAGCCCACAGGCTCAGAGCATCTACCTATCTATCTATCTATCTATCTATCTATCTATCTATCTATCTATCTATCTATCTGGGAGTGATGAGGGTGTATAGTGATTTGTCAATTTTTAGACTGAATTTTAACAGTCATATTTCAAGGATTTAATCTGCAGCCTTAAAAGGCCTGGACGAAGAGCTTTTAAAGGGCTCTCTTGTTGTCTCTCTGTCTCTCTCTCCCTCTCTCTCTGTCTCTCTCTGTCCCTCTCTCTCTCTCTCTGTCTGTGTGCCTTTACATCTGTGTGCCCAGTGGTGTTTAATGCAGTGTCTTCCCTCAGCACAGAAGGGTTCCCTCTGACAGCTGTAACGTCAGGATCTGGCCTATGCGAGAACTGTTTTCACAGCATCACGTTCAGAGCCATGGAGGTTAATGTCTTTATTTAATGTCTCTCCACAAGGACTCATCCTCAACTGCTTCTCTCCGTCTCTCTCTCTCTCTCTCTCTTTCTCTCTCTCTCTTTCTCGGTGTTCCCTCTCTTACCCCCTTTGTTTATCACCACCAACTATTTTTAACCTCTGCCCCAAAATTTCCTCTCTTTGACCACATCACCCTTGGGGGGGAAATTCCAGTGGCTTCCAGTAGAGAATGATTACTGGTGCAAACTGGGTGGAATTAGAATGTCACATTCTTCGACTGTCCGTAAGTGCGCGATTTTGAGTGCCCTGCTTCCATATGATCGGAGAGCCAGATGTTCCGGTTGAGCGGTCGCAGTTTCTGTGTAAAACCAGTTTAAACTGGTTGAATTCTTCCTCTTAGGTTCTTATGACAATTTCTACTATGGGTAATCCCCCACCATTCCATTGTTGTTGCCGCATTTTGAACACAGCGATCAACTCTCCTCTCTCAAGAGGTGATTCCTGATCTTTATGTTTTAAATGATCTTACAGTATATGATCGTTATTGGTGTCCAAAGGGTGGAATCCCTGCTATGCTGTTTCTACTCTCTGTGGCTGAGGGTTGAAGGGAATGCCACCAGCTAAGCTGTGCTGACAAGCCATTTCGGACAGCAGTGATGGCTGAGTTTCAAGACGCCAACATTAACATCCTTTGGTTTGTCGGGCCTGTTGAAAACTCAAGCCTCTCTTGGTGTTTATACTTCGATTGCTTCCAGCTGTAAGAATGCTAATCGTTAGCATCTTGACTCTCGGCTGTTACGATCAGTGGAATGCGGTGTTCTTTTAGGTAAGAAACTAAATGGTTTCCTTCAAAGAAATGAATTTGGTTCCTCAACTGGAAAGCGGATATTGCTGTCAATCAATTCACAACGAGAATTTCAGCTCAGTCCTTGTGCTTATACCACAGTTCTTGTGAAACAGCAAAGACTAGTCACTACCCACACGTTTTCGGTGAGCAGCAAAAAAAAAAAAGAAAGAAAGAAGAAAGAAACCTCCAGAAAGAACAGGCTTGGCTTTGCTGATTATAGACCAAGATTGAGCAAGACTTGTCATTGTCTTTAACAGCTGATATTATCTGACATGGGCCTGTGGTGTTTAAAGAGGGCAGACATGCATACACCCACATTGTGGGGTGACTGAATCCTCCTAACAGAAAAACCTTGACATGAGGCCAATTTAGAAATGACTCAGTGCTCTCCAGGTTCCAAATCTGGCATGGTGACAAACAAATCCAATCTTAGATTAAAAAAAAACAACAACAACAACAAAAAACAATGCTGAATGAAGGGCAAAACTAGACTATGTAGGGAATTTATTCATTCAGTTTGAAGATAGTTAATACCAAGTCCTTCATGCATGTGTATAGAAAGCAATGATTTACAACGGGCAATATATAAGCAAGAATAATAAGCAATTTGTAACTAATTTGTTTCATCCAACATACAAATTAAGGTTATTGAGGCTATAGCAGCCAGATTCAGGCCAATGATGGCTGAACGAATTCCTTTTTACTGAGTTTTATGCTTAACTTTGCCAGACTTGAATAATGCAGATCTCTGGGTTGCTTGAGGCTGATGTCTGATATTCCCTCCTCATTAACTGTATGTGTGTAAATGCATTCTGGCTAGTGAAGAAAAGATAAGAAGACATGTGTATGTGTGCCAGCAAGAGAAAATGCGAGGGAAGCGATGGAAAGACACAGAGAGAGAGAGAGAGAGAGAGAGGGAGAGAGAGAGAGAGAGGGAGAGGGAGAGCAGGCCTGAATAAGTCTAGAGAGACAGCAGGCATGACAAGGCTCGGGGGGGGTTTCTCTTCTTCCTTTTGAAAGAGCTAATGTTATGTAATACTGCTGAGTGTCCCTTGCTCAGAAAGAGTAACTCAGCAGCTGGGATCATCAGGTTCAGGAACTGTGTGTATGCGTGTGTGTGTGTGTGTGTGTGTGTGTGTGCATGTGTTTGTGTACATCACAGCAGTTCAACAAAGGCAAATGGAGCATGAATACAGATAAAATTAGACCACAACAATCAAACAGTAATGTTTGGAAATATGTGGAACTGGGAATATGTGTGTAACTGGGTATCTTGGCATCCTACACATACAGCTGGCATGTGTGTCTTTCATATGTGTTAAATATACGTAGATGCATTTGGCAGTATGGGGTTTGTTTGGTTTGACCTCATATTGATGATTGTTTGAACAGAAAGTGTGACCACAGGGCAATGTAAGGGTCTGACTCATGACAAAAACCTAAAAAAAAAAAAAAAAACTAAGAGGAGGACAAAGACGATGTGTGTGTGTGTGTGTGTGTGTGTGTGTGTGCGTGTGTGTGTGTCGTGGGGGAGGGGTTGTTCTACCACATCACATGTCAAACTTCATGAAATCACTAAATTTATGTAACATGCTGAAGAATGTTAATTTGTAGAATAATCATAGCTGTAATGTAATTGTCTCCTGACACAACAGTCCATAGGGACGATCGTTCCTGTTGTTTAGGAAAGAGACCCAAAATGGTTGAGCTCATTCTCCTAATATATGCTGTCACATCTGCTTATTTGAGAAAATACAAACACACGAAAAAACCCAAACAAACAAAAAAAAAGGTCATGACATGCAAGCAAGAAAAAAAAGGATAATTTCCAGTTAACACTGTCCAAGGGCATCACCCACATATCAAAACTTATTTTTAAATCTCTCACAGTCACTCTGTTTCTTAGACACAAACATCCATCCATCCATTACTCTGTCTATGTGCAATGGCTTTCTCTGTCCCTCCACGGCTGTGTTACTGTGTCTCTTTGTGGCTGTCTCTCTCTCTGTGTCTCTTTGTGGCTGTCTCTCTCTCTGTGTCTCTTTGTGGCTGTCTCTCTCTCTGTGTCTCTATGTGGCTGTGGTACTCTGTCTCTATGTGACTATTACTGTGTCTTTGAGTGGTTGGCATCTTACTGAGTCTGTGAGTGGTTGGCATCTTACTGAGTCTGTGTGTTTTTTTTTTTGTTGTTGTTGTGTTTCTGTGTGGTTGTCATACTGCCTCTACGTGTGGTTGTTTTGCTGTGTTTCTACACGGCTGTTTTACTGTCTTTCTGTGTGATTATTTTGCTGTTTCTCTGTCTAGCTGTCTCACTATTTCTGCGTTTGGTTGTTTTGCTAGGTATCTATGTGTCTGTCTTACTGTCTCTTAATGTGGTTGCTTTGCTGCATTTCTGTGTGGCTGTCTTACAGGCTCTGTGTGTGTTTGTTTTTAGCTATGGTTCTCTGAGGAGCTCTGAGTAACACAGCGGCCTGACAGATGAGCTTTGTCCTTGCCATGGGATAGAGTGTGTCTCATTCATCCTTTCATCTTTCTCTCATTTACCTCATCTTTTCTTTTGCCCCCATACTGTCATGCACAATCACTGATGTGAAAAAGAAAGAAAAAGAAGAAGAAGAAGAAATAAAAAACTATTTATGATCTCTGTGATTCTGTGATGATTTTTTACCCTCATTAGTATTGCTATTGTTACAAGCCTTGTGTTCTCCTCCCATTGCTGGTAATTTGCTACTATACAGACAATGGAAGACACTGTATCAGTGATATAAATGAGTGAATCTAAAGCTGTAGTATATCTCTATTTATTATTATTTTTTTTTAAAGTTGCGATGAGTGTTTTATTTTTGCGGATGATAGATGCTAAAGCCTGGACTCATGAATTTAAAAGTTGCCTGCTGTTTAGGTGAGCACGTGAGAGAACTTTAGTGCTTCCATTAGGAGTCGACTGAATGGAGAAGGACCATTGAATGACTTAGAGATCGATAAGGCAATCTCCCCAGTGCTGGACACCATGAGGCATTACTCACACAGCGGCACATTAAGCAGCAGCTTAAGGGCCCACTGCGTTTGGATCATCACACCCATCACATTACACACACACACACACACACACACACACACACACACACACAGACACGCGTGCACACGCACACAAACACACACAAGACATCCACTTTCTGTTTGTGATTCCTTAAATTCTGCTGTGATCAGTGACAACAGAATTGTATGTGAGCACATACACACCCACTCAAACACACAACCCCCCCCCCCACACACACACACACACACACACTCTCTCTCTCTCTTTCTCCCTCTCCATTCCTCCCTTGTCAGCCAGTCATTGCAGATCTTTGTAAATCATTCCATAATGAATTGTATAACCATTTTGGTTTTGGAAGAAAAAAAAGGAAAACAGAAAACGAATACCATAGTATTCATAATCTATGCTCTGTCTGACACACATTTAACACATGGTGAAAAACTGAACCTGTACTAGTCTAGTCTCTCTGAGCTGAGTTTCACTTAGGTTAATGGACATTTCTCTTGTCTGACCAAGCAGGTAGGACTGGATTGTAATGGAATGGCCTTCTGTAAGCTTTTCACATGGGGAGATGTATTCTTGGCTTGCCTGAGAGAGTGGAGTGGTTGAGGTTGTCAAGGTTTTTTGGGGGTCTAAAAGCAAATGAAATTACAGTCTTGGGACAAAACTCTCAGTGCTAGTATCTGTCTGTCAACAAAATTAATTTTTTTAAGCTCACATTTCCTAAGAACATTAAACTGTAATTTATATACCACCCACTGTTCCAGTTGATTTTCTTGCCTGTAAACTTCAGTAGTAAATTATTTTTGGAAGGCTGCTGAACATGGCACTGCTTTGAAGAACAGTGACCATTTGTAATCAAATGCATTACTATTCTTCATCGTGACCTAAGCAAGCTCTAAATCCCTAGCAGGGAAAGTCTGTAGACATTGTAAAACAGATTTAAACCTTAAGTGACCCAGAAAAAGAACACTTTAAAACCGCCGACCTAAGCACTGATAGATCGACCTAACTGTAATTTAGGCTTGCTGACGTTGGCTTCTCCCAGTCAAGTTTAAATAAACATAAGTTAAATCTATGAAATATAACTAAGTCTAGACTAGTATCTGGAACAGTAACGGCACACAGTAAATATGATTCTTATTATATTTATTTCAAATCTAAACCGTCTTTATTGATAACCGTCTCTGTCCGGCCACGCCCTCTTTGTACAGAGTGTAGTAAAACAGCGTCCCTGCAGGTGGGCGGGCGTTACGCGGTGTGGATTTTTACTTGCCTTTATTGGACGAACCCTTGTAGTTGCAGCCTCGATATTTATAAATCCCACCTTTTCTCTCGAGGCTTAACTCGGATTGGTCCAATTTTTAAGTAGCCCATTTCTTATTGGATTCACTTGGCGCGTGTCACTCCTATGCTCCGTCTCTTGTCTCCATCCTCAGAGCGGATCTAGCCTTCTCACAGTGGCAGCCTGAGAACCTTTCCAAGGTTGGTATTGATTAATGCGCTTAATTTATCCGCACAACAGTTGCCTATGTTTCACAATACAGATTCCGATAAGCGTGAGATATATTGTTATGTTGTTAAGAGAATGCTGTAGTTTTATACAGTAAATTAAACTGGATAGAGATTCGGGCAGGGTCGCTAACTATCCAGGGCTAGGCTAACAAACTGACCGAATCTAGCTACGCGAATGGTTAACGATAGCTATTGCTGGAAATCTCTGCTAACAAAACACACATCTTTCGTGGTACTTATTTAGCTTGCTTCTCCGGATTCATTCTCAATAATGCTTGCTCTTTCGTTAAAATCTGAGTCTAAGAGACAATTTTGTAGAGATATTTTGCGCTTAGTAACGAGTTAACCCTGTAATCAGATTCAGTGTGGTGTTGTAGAGGGGGGCGGAGTGTCTTCCATCACTGGTCACAAATGGTCTAGTTAATATAAAATTAAATTGCAGACATAAATTCAATTTGCTAGCGAAATCTTACATATAATCGACGCTACCCCCACGTAGCAATCTAGAGTCTTTGTGGGTCGTGTGGTTATGTACTTATGGTCTTTTTTCTAACCGCAGGTGCACTGAAGAATTCTCAAACCCGTATTTCAGTCAACGGGCTTCACCCACACCTTTCGTCCTCCTCTTTTCCACTTAGTTCTTTCTCCCTCCCTCTCTCCCTGTTATTGGACTGACTCAGAGAGAGAGAGAATTGTGTTTTTTCTTAAGCACTAACGCTGTAGTGTTTCGGTATCGCAATTTTAAAAGATGGATAGAACGGAGCTGATTCAGAAAGCTAAGCTGGCCGAGCAAGCGGAGCGTTACGAGGATATGGCCGCGTCGATGAAAATGGTAACTGAGCAAGGAGCCGAGTTGTCCAACGAGGAGAGAAACCTGCTTTCGGTCGCTTACAAAAACGTTGTGGGCGCCCGGAGGTCGGCTTGGAGGGTCATCTCCAGTATCGAACAGAAAACAGACGGTAGCGACAAGAAGCTTCAAATGGTTAAGGAATACCGAGAGAAGGTGGAAGCTGAGCTGCGAGATATTTGCAACGACGTACTGGTAAGTCTGGAAACGGAGGAACGTTTTTAGTTGATTTTGCTGTTAGAAAAACGAGAATAGGTTACTCGACCCTCGGGGACTCAGCATCGCCTGAACTGGGTCGTGGTATAAATAGGAACGGTACAGTTGCGCAAGACAGAACTGGTTTCCGCGTCTTAGGTCGTTGATGAGAAATTTCCAGACCATAAACCCTAGAATGCAATGCCTCGTATAAATCACCTGTGCGGGAAAGTTTGACAAGTGATCTGTCACTGAGAGTATTACTCTGAAATGCAAAGTCATTGTGTCATTCCTTAAAAGGACGGAACCGGAGGGATGTTCAAACCAGATGCCTACGGAAGGAACCTGGTCAAACTCAATGCTGGATCAAATTTGACATTGCAGTGTGGATGTGAAACTATGCAGAAAAGCTGCAGAAATTGATTCTTCAGACAGTGGTGCAGGGGCCTGGCCTCTTCTCTCTCTCTCTCTTCTCCTTTTTTCTCCCAGAGAACAGAATCAGTGTATGATAGACACAGACACACACACAACTCCCTTCCCTTTCCTTCTCTCTCTCTCCTCTTCCATTTACAACCATCGGTTAGTATATGTGAGTACCTGGCAATCAGATCTCAGATTTAACTTTGGCACTGCAATGATCAATTTCCTCATCAATTTGAAAAACAATAGTAATGACCCTTTAACAAAAATCCAAGTCATGTCCATATGCTAAGCTTGTGTTTTCATCACAGGACTGCAGGTGTAGACTACTGTAGGTACATTTAATGTTTGGCTTAACGCAGCTGGGGGTAGCCATATGATTGGTATATATATATAAGTATTTTATCGAAAGCTGATTGATATATATATATATATAAGTATTTTATCGAAAGCTGATATATATACTTTGACAATTACAAGCTGATAAAAAAAAAAATATATGTATATATATATATATATGTGTGTGTTATGAAATGTTAATGGGATGTGTCTCATTAAAAGACAGGTTCTCTTACAGGGCATACCTGGCTTTGTCTGGGCTGTGTAAAACTCCAGTAAACAGAGTTACAGGGTGTTGTTTTTTTTGCCCTTTTGTTGAAGTCTATGGTGTCGATGGACAGAGTCTTTGCATCCCTATTTGGGTCCCCAGTGTGAAACAGTAGACAGTTTGTAAAACTAACTTGGACCGGTAGCCCCGGGCATCAGATTACAGACATAAGCCCCTCTTAGTGTTGACTCTACTCAGTATCACATACACTCTGGAAAAAGTGTTACAGTGGTTCTGTCTGGTGTCCACCAGTCCAGTGAGGTTGAAATTCCACCCAGCACCATCACCTTCCTGGATTGGAACTGGACTGAAGTTGATGTTAGTTTATGGTAAAAACCTCTGATGCGACTGTTTAGTTCTCTTAATTGTATGGACATGTATAGAACTGATACTTTTCCTATTTTAGGGCTAGACTCTAAAGCCAGGGGTTGATTATTTGATTTTGGTCATAGATTTGTTTCTGAAGGTATTTTACTTATGGTAATACCTTAGCATGAGCGGCTGATTTTGCTTCATGATTGACCTTTTATATTACTTACACTGATCCAGTTGTCATAGGTGTACTGATCAGTATAACCTGTGCCCCAGGGACTGTTCTGTTGTTAAGATGCCTACTAAACCGAGCTGGGCTGTTCGGAGAGCTCCTCGTGCAGGTGTTTCCACGGCAACCCTAAGCCCCCACCCGTGTCGCCCTGTTTTGTTTGGCTTGTATTGTTAAGGTAACAGTTGTAGTAAGCTGTTGTTGTTGTTTTTTTTTTTTTGTTTTTTTTTTTTTTCCTTCCTAAACCTATTCTGAACTACCCCTGTAGCTTTGCGTGGGTGTGACTTGGCTGTAATTAGAACAGGGAGGTATGGTATAATTTCCAGATTTAATACGATGATGGTGTCTGTGTGTGTGTGTGTAGCTTAGCTGCTAATCTCTGTGTATTTGTGCGAGGTCCAGCCATAACATCTGAAATGGAGGCATTCTGGAGCATTCTTCAGCTAACCACATATTCACATGTGCAGAGATAAAAAGGAAGGGGGGGGGGGGCAAAGAAAGGGTTGGCATTAAATGAACTGCAGGTTTAAAAAAAAGGAAGTCCATTTAGCAAAGGTGCTGAATCCGGAGATGCACACTGAGAGTGTTTAATAGACTGTTTGGAGAACAGCGTGTGTCTCTGTGGACTTGCTTTTTGTCTTGTGTTTTAGAGGAGGAATAGACCAGAATAGTAACAAATTTACCATTGTACAACGTGTGAGGAAGGAAATGCACAACTTTTGCCTCAGTCTAGACCAAAAAAAAAAAAAGAAGAAGAAGAATTGCTTCATTGTTGAAAGGCTTTTGGCTTCAGAGAGGGTCTTTGTCAGATGAAAGATGAAAATTGCCTTTGGCTTCGCAGCGTTCTGGACAAATATATTTTAGTGCCTCTCGAGTTGACAGATACAGGGATCTGGTGCAGAGTTGTGTTCAACACTATGGCCACGTGTTTCTCTGCACTGGAGTACACACACACACACACACACACACACACACACACAGACACTCTCTTTCTCAGGTTAACAGGCTGTCAGTATTCCAATCCAGTCATTCTGTTCTCACAGTGAATTACATAACCTTAAATCTTTATTTTTAAATACCACGAGTTCCTGAGACAGTGAAGGCGGACAGAGGTGACAGACTGACTAACTGAATGACTGATCTGTGACCTCCTCAGATTCAGGATGTGTCCGGTTAATGACTCACTTGGTTGATAGGTCAGATGCGTAATACAAACCAAAAGATTTTTATCTGGTGAATCTGAGGTCACTTGTTTTTTTTTGTTTGTTTTTTTCCCTCCTCTTAATACCTTGAGTAAAGACAAATGGAATGAAGATGTTTGCAAACAGTAATGGACGGAGACATGCTCACCTGGCCTCTCGGTGGCGCTAGTGAGCACATGGCCTGCAAGCACGCAATGATTTAAGAACTGCACTGCCACAGATTTCCACTTGTCAGCACCCAAGGGTCGAAGATTTCGAGACTTGTCTTGAAATCCTGGTATAACCTTGGTTTTGTGCCGAGGATGTCTAGGTCAGGGAGACTGATGTGTTATGGTTTGATAGGTTAAACCAGTGTTTTCCAAACCAGCTCCAGTAAGCCCAGACCTCTACCCATTTTAAGACTCCTCCTTGCTCTAACACACATGATTCAGGCAATCAAGGGGTGAACTAAATCGGGTGTGTTTTTTTTTTTTTTTATAACAAAGAGAGATTTAAAATGTGCATCACTGAGCACCTCCAGTAGTAGGACTGAGAAACAGACAGAAATCGCTATGTTGTTAGAGTGCGTTCAGTTTATGTGTGCCTCTCCCTCCCTCAGGTGATGGGTGCTTTCAGAAAGGGGCTGATCTGGCCAAAAGAGAGAGAAATGAAAGGAGCTCGAAGGATTAACAGTGTGTGTGTGTGTGTGTGTGTGTGTGTGTGTGTGTAGGCTTTTACTACCTGCTGACAACAGACACACCAGACTCAGCTAATTCAGCCCCCTGGAGTCATGCTGGGTCATTCAAATAAAACCCGATCTTTCATCTTGTCATGACAGTGATCAAATAATGTTTTTGTACAGTGTCAAGGCAACTTTTTGTTAAGAATTCAGAGCAAGTGATTATACGTGGAACCTTAAGATATCAGTGGTTTGAACGGATCATTTCGCAGACCTGATTTAGCTGATTAAGGCCCATGAATATCAATTCCAGGTGTGTGTGATGAAGCGTTTAGTACTGTGGGTGAGCTGGTTCATAGTAGGAAAACTCAGGTCACCACTCGGGTTCTAACTGTGCCGACTGATTCCCCACTGACCCTGCCTGCAGTTCTTCAACATTTGGCTTGTGTTGTGGATTTCTGCACAATCTGAGCTTCTGTAAAAACCAACAAATAATATGTTAATAATGAGTTTCGGAAGAAAAATGTAGTGTGTTGAATTTTTTTTTTTTTTGGTTTATGCTGTGTCAGAGAAGTGTCACATGATGTCTGGTACATGCGTCCGTCTCCAAGTGCAAGGAGTGTTTGAAGTCTTACCCTTCAGCTTTGTCCTTTCGTGGCGTTTTTGTTTTTAACTTTCCTCCAGCTGTAGATTGGGCAAAAAAGACAGGATGTGCATATTAAAGACAGATCCTGTGTGTGCGTATGTGCCTGTCTGTCTGAGTGTGTGAAATCATTTCTTTTAAAGATGGTGTGCATGTATTCCTGACGGAGTGTTTGTGAGAACAGTGGCATTTAAAAACTGTGTGTGTGTCTGTCTGTTAAAGATGGTGAGCTCAGTGGCATTAAAGACAGACTGTGTTCGCGCGCGCGCGTGTGTGTGTGTGTGTGTGTGTGTGTGTGTGTGTGTGTGTGTGTGAGAGAGAGAGAGAGAGTACACTGGTATGCTGAACCTCACTCGGGGTCATCTGAGTCCAGTGTGGTGCATCCACAGAGCTTAGATTAAAACAGTGACCTCATCCTCCTTTTTCTGCTTCTCACTCTCGCCTCTTTCGCTCTCTTTCTTTTCTTCTCTCTCTCTCTCCCCCCTCCCTCTTTCTGTCTTATCTGTCTGCCTCTGTGTCTGTCTGTCTTTTTGTGGATTTTCTCGGTCTTGTTCTCTCTCTCTCCTCTGTCTGTCTGTCTGTCTGTCTGTCTGTCTGTCTGTCTGTCTGTCTGTCTGTGTGTTAGCAGCACAGCGCTGCCTGCCTGTCTGAGGAGAGACGGAGAAAGAGAGAGAGAGAGAGAGAGAGAGAAAAAGGGCTGGGTTCTCTGGGTTTTCACACAGGAAGTCTGCAGATTTCTCTCACACCACTTTGCTCTGAGAGAGAGAGAGAGAAAGAGTTTGAATGAGTGTGAAAGGCTGCATATCTAAGTGCTCGCCTGACTGTTTCTGAGCCTGCCGCACTCACATCCGTCCCTACTCAACTTCTCCGCCCTGAGCTGTGGTATGGAGGTCAAATGAGGGTAAACATGCACACACTACTTGCTCTCTGTGACTCTGTGTGTGTGTGACTCGTGTGTGTGTGTTGCTTTAATGCAGCTCTCCAAGAAAAATAATAGATCTACAAGAGGAAAATAAGATTGATCTAGAAGAAGACTGGGCTGAAGAGGTCTGCCTAATTAGACAAAGAAGAAAGAAAAGAAAAAAAAAAAAGGAGTGAGATTTGGTAGGAGTCAGGAAGGCTGGAAGCTTGCGGCACTGGTCGTGACTGGGTGGACTGCGGGGCAGTGAGGGAGTCGTGTGAAGGAGACCTGTCCCAACAGGAAAAGAGCCTTATGGGTGTTTTTCTGTCCTCTCTCACCTGCACACCCATCCTCTACCTGCTCTCTGCTCTAACTATGGACATATTCAATATACAGCTGGGTGCAATCAGATTAAATCACTGTAGATTTTTTTTTTGAGGATGAAAGTTATAGCTAAATCTGAGTTTTCTCAAACTGGTTTGCCCTTCAAATTTAGAGATTTTATCAGTACACAGATTAGACTATATTCCACAAACAAGTGATTACTAGTAAGGTTTTTCTTTTGTTTGTTTGTTTGTTTGTTGTTTTTTACTTCATTTTATTTTAAATGAGCCTTGTTGCAATAACATTATATAGTGTTGATTTTATATAGAATTCATGTTTCTGATCTAAGATGTTGGTGCTGTAGAGAATTCAGTTAAAGGGAAGAAACGGAAGGTAGATTTCAGAAAGCAACATTAACACCCTTTTGAAAAGGAAACTCGACTGAAGAAGCTCTCCCTGTGATGTCAGGAAATGGAGAGCACGTAAGTATTGGACTAAAGGCCACGTAAAGGCAATCTGTGATCCACTGATGGGATCATGAAAGGAGTTTCTGTCAGTTTGAACTTTTTTTTTTTTTTTTTTTCCCCCCCATCATGTGTGCTACATGCCAGCATCCTCGAGATTCTTCAGACTTCAGTCTCAGGGGCCTTTGCTGGATTGGACGACATTGAATGATTCGACGCCAAATTACATTACCTCTCTCGTTTCGCCAGGGAAGATTCTAGCAAGTCAAAAAAAGCCCCAGTCTGTTGTCTTTAGACAGGCAACCCCCGAGACAGAAGTTGCACCGCTCTTGAACGACTTCGGGGTGCAGTGTCTCCGTGTGCAGGAATCGAACCCACAACCCTCTAGCTATTGGGCCAAGGCCTGCTGCCAATAAGGGGCGAGATCGTTGTGTGCGCCAAGCCTTTTTCAGAGATTTGTCGTGATATTCTGAGAAGAAATAAAAATGATGCTGAGGTCTCGTTGTAAGGACAAGCACGCCATCCCCTGGCTGTATGGTGACACAGCACTCCAGGGGCCGGTCGTTTATGGTTAGACTGCAGTGAGAGTGATTGAAGAGTGGGGTTTCGAAAAAGACTCCTCTTAAATCAAAAGAAAGTCATAGTAGTAATGAAATAAAAGTAATCTGAGGTGTGAAACAGCTGGTCAGGTCACGCTCATAGCTGCCTCGACTGCAGAGCTGCTAAAGTGTGAAAGTGATTTAAATAGCGTGAGATTTGACGCCCACGCAAACATCACCTTTTCTTTGTGTACAAACTTGTAAGCCAGAAAAACTGCTGATTATGATTGCCTCTGGTTATCTATAAAGAGACGTAATCCCTGAGTTGTGACATGTCCAGCATTCGACAATGGTATTATGTTGATAAATTTCAAGTGTGAGACATTACTGTTGCCTGAAGTCACTGCTGTGTGGTCCATGTTTGTGTGAATGTGCAGTTAAAGTAGTCTTCTTTTCCCTGTGTTGCAGGAGCTTCTTGGTAAATATTTGATTGAGAACTCCACCACCCCAGAGAGTAAAGTCTTCTATTTAAAGATGAAGGGGGATTATTACAGATACCTGGCTGAGGTGGCCTCTGGAGACAGCAGGAAGGGTAAGGACTTCATACTCACCCCCCCCCCCCCCCCCCCCCCCCTCTTTTTTTTTTTAACCTGCCTCTTATCAGGTACGAATGGTGTTCACCTGGTGGGTGTGTACGCGCTCGCATGCAGGTGTGTAAAGACACGTGTGCATGCCTAACATCGCTGTACTTTGTAAATCTCTGAATTTGTCTCACTTTCTCTTTCAGTAAATCATCATTATTGCTTCTGTCTTGTACTTACTTACACTCTCTCTCTCTTTCTCTCTCGCTCTGCCTGTCTATCTCTCTCTCTTTCTGTCTCTTGCCCGTCGCTGTCTCTTTTTTTCTGGCTGTCTATCTCCAGGCTAGGTTTAGAGCAAGGACAGGCATTGAATCATACAGTCACAAAGTCTGTAAAAGCAGGATATGACTCAGTGCATTTGGAGCTGACTCACTGTACATTAATTAGAGCTGTAAAAAAAAAAAAACCCAAAAAAAAAAAAAACCCCTCATGTCATGTAGTCATTTTTAATTGAGTGGTGTATTATTCAGTCCTATGACAGTCACCAGTATGAATTCACAGAGTGCGTGCGCTTTGTTCTGTCTGTCCGCCCTCCCTCGCAGACACGATCACCCACTCTCAGGAGGCCTATCAGGAGGCCTTTGACATCAGTAAGAAAGAGATGCAGCCCACGCACCCCATCCGTCTGGGCTTGGCCCTCAACTTCTCCGTCTTCTACTACGAGATCCTCAACTCCCCTGAGCAGGCCTGTTCCTTGGCCAAACAGGTCTGTGTGTCTGTGTGTGTGTGTGTGTCTGTGTGTCTGTGTGTCTGTGTGTCTGTGTGTGTGTGTGTGTGTGTGTGTGTGTGTGTTTTTGGAGGGGGGGAGGAGTTGTCTTTCAAGTCTGCATTTCTTCAGCGACGCTATCTCTGATAGTTCACAGGGGAGTCACAGGGGGAGAAGCCAATCTGTGCACAGAACTCCCTATTAGAACCGGGGGCCGATCCGGGGGCCTCCCCTGCCCTCTGAAGCAGAGAGGTGGGCAGCTCTCTCTGAGGGCTTAGTCCTCAGCCAGGCTCAGATCCTTCACTCTGTGCTGCTAAACCCTACAGTGCTCTGAACATGGACAGAGCAGGCAAATGTGCCCCCTAAAAGTCACCTTTTTTGTCAGGGATTCTTCTTTTTAAGGATTTTTTTCTTCATGGTGAATTAGAGAAGGGGGGGGGGCACTAAAACATCATGAAAATGTGTGGGAGTTGAGCCAGAGTTGCCTTTATGTACTGGGAGTATGTGTCCTGGTGTTGGGCGTGGAATAAAAGGCCGTAGCTTGAATAAAGGGGCGGGGTTTGAATAAAGGGACGTGGCTTGAATAAAGGGGCGGGTTTGAATAAAAGGGCGTGGTTTTGTGTTTGCAGGCTTTTGATGAAGCCATTGCAGAGCTGGACACTCTGAATGAAGACTCGTACAAAGACAGCACCCTGATCATGCAGCTGCTTAGAGACAACCTCACAGTGAGTCTCTCTCTCACACACACACACACACACACACACACACCCCCTCATAGTGAGCCCAACACACACACACACACACACAGCCTTACAGTCACCTACAAACACTGACAACCTCACAGTGAGTCTGGCACATGTGTACGTGTGCATGCACACACACACGCACACACTCACTATGAGTACAGTCTACACACACACACCCCCTTTCAGTGAGTCTAACACACATGCACACACAACCTCAAAGCAAGTCCAACACACACGCACCCTTTCAATGAGTCCCACCTACACACTCAACAATGTCACAGTGAGTCCACCGCACACCCACACTCACCATGAGTGCTGCCACACAGACACACACACAAAACCTTACGGTAAATCCTGCCTACACACACTCAACCTCACAGTGAGTCCAGTACACACGCGCACTCACACACACACACAGAGCCTTGTAGTGAGTTCAGCCTATTCACACACACACACACACACACACACACACACACACAGCTTCACAGTGAATGCAGCACACTCACACACACACAAAATAAATCAAAATAAATCTGTATGTCAAAATAAATCTGACGCCAAAGCCTCCATAGAGGTCGAGAAGACAACGTCACAAAAGAGATTACAAAAAAGAAAAAAAATTACAACGTAGCTGCACTGGGTCCCCCCACCCCACTGTCCTCACAATAGAGACTGTTCTGGAAGTCTGTTCATCATAAGAGAGACCACCTGATTTTTCTAAACACACTGATGATGCAAGAAATGCTCAGTTTAATTCCAAATGTTTGTGCAACAAGACAGAGAGAGAGAGAATCAGTTTCTGCATGAATAGCATGTTTTCATGAGTCCGGAGGAAGAGGAAAGAAAGCACAGCTCACACGGTTTGGTACGGACACCAACTGACACATTTGGCGATAACAGAATGCACTTGGAAATGCAAAGCGTATCCGTCCTCCTCTGACTTGTTTGAACTGCTGATTCAGGTAGACGTGTAAAACACAGTCATTTAGTCACGGCAGGGCAGGAATAAATCCCTGACACGGCATCTAGTGTCTTAAAGGCAAAATCAACAGTGTCACGAGAGCGTTGGTGGGTTTTGACAGCTGCTCGTGTCGAGACTCATTTTGCTCTGCTCTGCAGAACGGCTTAAATCACACCTGAAGGATCTAGAGACAGTCATCACAAAAGTATTCAGCAGAGAGATTCACACACCACTGTTTCCTTTTCTTTCTTTCTTTTTTTTTTTTTTTCTTCCTCTTCCTCTCTGTCATTTCTGACTCCGTGATTGGAGGTCTGACGCCGTCTAATGCACCGCAGTGACAGATGGTTTCCGCGGCAGCGCTGATTAGCATATCAGACAGAAAGAATGAGGAGTAAATGCAGATGAGATTTGGCTGTCAGTTTGTCGTAGGTTTGGAATGCAATTAAAATGTATTTGAAAGTTTGAAGACTGCTTCTCAAAATTCATGTGGTGCTTGTTTTTTTTTTTTTTCTCCCCCCATCCCCACAGTTATGGACCTCTGACAACGCAGCAGAGGAAGGAGAGGGTGGAGAAGGAGGAGAGAACTGAGATATTGCTTCCTCTCGTCAGAAACGAAACAAAAAAAAGAAAAAAAAAAAGAAACCTTTTTACACATCACTCATTCCTTGTGTTCACTCCAGATTATTCTCACCGTCCCTTCATTACCATAGAGCTCCAGGTGTGTGTGTGTTGAGGTGCGTGCGTGCGTGTGTGTGTGTGTGTGCATGCATGGGTGGTACAAATCAAAACAACTTGTGTGTGTGTTTTTTTTTTTCCCACCTCATCCTTGTGGTGCGAAGAAAAGGAAAACAAAAAGACAAAAAAAAAAAACGTTTAATTTAATCAACATCATTCCTTTGGTTTTGCCTGTTAGTCCTCACCCTATTCCATATGTGCAGTTTTCTGCTGTTGAAAAGTATTCATGGTGACAACATTGGAAAAAAAACAACAAACAAACAAAAAAAAAAGATTTCATTCAACCTGAGAAGAGACGCTGTAATGAGTCCAGTGAGTATGAAACTTAGAAAATTTACGATGAAAACTAGAAGTTATGACATTCTTATGTTGTTGATGTCATCAAACAGATCTTGCCTTGCTGTATTTCTCTCTCTCTCCCTCCCCCTCCCTCTCTCTCTCTCTCTGTTGCTATGGCCAGATCAGCAGCCTTCATCAGATTAAGATTATGAGTGGTGACCCCATTCTGGGTTTGTTTCAATCTCAGAGATGGAGGGAGGGGCTGTGTTCACTTCAGCCAATCAGATGACATTTCCCAGCCAAGCTAACACTTTTCATTAGCTTCTGTAAACCTATTTATAATTGGGCACCTGAATTTGAAACAAAAAATCCTCTCCTGATTCGGGAGTTAATTAGTTGTTTTCTTAGCATGCCTTACTAAATATTGATAATTAGATTTAAAAAAAACAAAACGAGTTGAACTACATGAGAAAATCATATAGAACAAGTGCATGTCTGTCTTTTCAGCGTACACAGGATGGGAGTGTGAGATGCTGCTGTCTTAGAGTGACTCTAAGGTTTAGTACCTCACATGGCAGGTCTGTACATTTGGGAGAATATGTTAGTAGAAATTCGGACCACTGTTTTGGTGCGTGTTGGGGTTTTTTTCCCCGCGAATCATTGACTCCCATTTCCTGATACCTGTTCCTCCCCAAAGCCTCGCAAAAATGTCCTGATTACCCTCTGTAACGGTCACCTGAATTAAAAAAATCGTCATTTTATAAACCACCACTGTTTGAATGCTCGTTATTATGTGCAAACTGACTGTTAATAACATCCTGTTATTATCGTGGGTTTCCTGTCTCTGGATAAGTTCTGACAATGAATAAGGTTGGACTGTTCTTATGTTTTTGTTATGAAAAATGTGTGTTTTGATACTGTGTAATGTGGGAGTACTCGCATACGGATCGGGCTCTCACAACACGGGAGAGGCAGACCTTCAGACTGTATCCTGAAAACGGGTTATCATAAATAAGAATTACTCAGCAAAGCGACGATATCTACGTTGTACTGGTTAGATGCAATAACCACGAACCTAAGTGAATCGGTTTTACGGATAAAATTTATTATGAACATATTAAGTTAAAGACATAATAAAACAGTGAAGTACAGTTTTCTTACACTTACATGAAAGTCAATGGATACATCAAACTGGGCACGATCATTCAGGGAGCTGAACCTCTTCCTAGTACAGTTTCTTCTTGAATAATAATGTTTTTACCAGTAAATGGTAACTGCTGGATTACACAGATGACATGGGTGGATGGGGATTAAAATAAACGTAAATCTTCGTTTGATCAGTATATCCTCATATGTAAAACTTACGTGTATATTTATTTCTACGTGTATATTTATTTCTGTTTTGTAATCGGGTAAGGTTAAAAGTCTTTTTTCATGCCTTTGAATATTTACGGGAGGGATGCAAACGTTTATAAATAGACTGGTCATAGCATGGACATGTCTCCTCACTGCCAAAATCCCCCCCCCCCCACACTCCCGAAACGGATTTGCTGCTTATGTAACGCCCTTGTCCGCTCCGAACCGAAAGGCATGTTTCCAAATACGAACACCGTCGACGATTATTTTATATAACCATTCATCTTTCGCACGCCAGCTGAAATTCGGATGTCATTTGGTTAGGCCTTTCCTTCGGACTTGACATGCCTCTACATGTCTCAAATCTGGAATTTTTTTTGCATCCGCAACAGTACTACTTCCGGGTGTACAGCGGCTGCGTTTGACAATCGTTGTTAGTAAATTTGCTTTGGTGTAGGTATGTTAGAAGCTCGACTGAATTTCTAATTAGCAAAGAAGTGTTCGAAATGAACTCGTTCACAACTCTGTGTTTGCTGGTGAGCTGCTGTGAAGTTACTTTGTTTCTTTGACTTCATCGGCTGTAGGCGAAAGAACTTCACTGATCATGTCCAGATGTTGATACCAGCCACCCCTACTAATCCATCTCATACAATGTTGCAGCAATCCGTGGAATAAACCAGGTTACGTGGTTCTGTGATTTTCACAATGAAACCTCAGATTTTCTTTTTGTTTTTGCTATGCCTGACGAATGGCTTGACTAAACCGCGAGATGTTGAGGACAGTGAGCACGGTGAGTAATTTTGAAACTACGGGATCATCTCAACTTCTGTCTCCGTACTTACTGGAGGACATTTTCGTGTACTTTCGAACAATGGTTGCTGCTATGAAACACTTAAACCAACGTTGCTGTGATTGTAACCTATTTTATAAACTTTGTTTTACTCTATTTTAGAAACTTACTCTATTTTAGAAACTTAAGTCCCATTTTAACTCTCGGCCAATAATCAAGTTTTTTGTTCTACCTTCAATTTAAAGCCCGTGGTGGCGCTTAACACTTCTTTTAATCAAATTTCACCATGGTTTATCGACATAGGCTATAGTCATATTAATCAAAGCCATACCTTCACGGCTGCTGAAAAAAATCGTGTTCTTTGATTACTGTAAGAGAGACTCAAAGCTGTGGCACGCGTACGAAAAACCACGAGCTGCAGCTGCTGGTCTGACCACAAAATAACCCACCGGACTATCATCCTTACCTGTCGTCCATCTCTGAGTGCTCTAATACCTTTACCCCCTCAGAAAAGATCAGCGAGATGCTGTCAGATTTTGACGTGCTGTCCCTGTCCAGTCTTCAACACCACTCGATTCGCAAGCGCGATGTGGAGATGAACACCCACGTGGAGAGGCTGCTCAGCTTCACTGCGTTACAGAGGTAAGCGTGTTTACAAACCACCTGTAGCAATTACAGCGAATATTGATTAGCTGTGTGAGTTCCTCCTGATTCGACGGGACCACACTGTTCTATGATGCTGATCAGCCCTAAAGCTAGCAACGCATTTGCGGATCGTCGGTGTAAAAGGCGGATATGTGGACTTTTGCTCTTGTTCAATGTAAACGTAGCAATCCAGCAAAAATAACAGGGCAGCCAATCAAAGACGCATTAATTAAGATGAGATCACAGACTGTGGGGAGATGTGTTAGGGTAATAAAGATGAAAACAACAAAAATGGAATGAAATTTGTAAGTGTTAGTTTAACATTTTGGAGGGGGCCACTGAAATAACGAACAGGCTGTTTTTGTCAGTGGTTCGCATTATTATTTTTTTTAATTGAATTTTGCTGCTTTCACTTGAACTACTCACCTGCAAAGCCATTTCTCAAACCTGACTTGTCTCACTCTTTGATTGGCAGGCACTTCCGTCTGTATTTACGGACGAACACAGATCTGTTTACGGAGGACTTTAGTGCTGTGGTCATAGGTGAGGACGGAAGAGAGGAGCCTTATGAGGTCCAGAGACAAAACTTCTTCACGGGACATGTCATCGGTAAGTCCGACACAAACAATTACACCTCAGTCGTTGTAGTAAATGCATTTACAGTAATAACAATATAGTTATCAACTTTATAAACATCCCTTTTTTGTCATTCTTCAATCTTTGTCTTGATGAGAGCTTAATGAATATGCGTATTTAAAGACTTCATGTGCAGATAGGTTCATGAATATGTAATATGGTATCAGTGTTTTTCACAGTAATTAAAAGCGTGACTGTGTAAGTAATGACTGCAGAGGTGTTACATAAATGTGATAGTAGTGATAGGCACAACTAATTAAACGCGTTCAACACTCCCATATGTGCGGTAGTTATTTTTGTTCCCCTTTGGTTTTCTTAAGACCAGTGTTACATCTCACTCTGTATGCGAACTGGGTTTAAATTGAAAGTGTGAACGGTCATGGCATTGGTCAAACTAACTGTCAGTCATTCTCAGGTGAGGAGCACTCCCGTGTGCAGGCGCATATTGATGAGGGAGACTTCACCGCCCACATTCTGACTCACGAAGCAGAGTACAATGTTGAGGTATCATTCTTATGCTGGTCTCTTATGCTGGTCTCTTGTTGGGGTGTGTTACCACATGTTCAACAACTCTCTTAATTACTCTTGAAAAGCCTATTAAAAGGTGAGTTAGGAGGAGAACAGGCATATCTCTTGAGTCTATACTGTGTGTTTTAATGCCCAACTGCTGTAGGTTTGCATACACTACTTGGTGTTCTTTAGTACTGAAGTCTATAATTTAAGGACCACAGACCTAATAGTAAGATAGTTGTATAATAAGGGTACCCAAGTCTAACCCTGGTGGGCCAAAGCCATTTTGCCCCCCCACCCCCCTCCAGCACACACACGCACACACACACACACACACACACTGGATTTGGGAAACTTTGGTGGATGATGATCTGTTTTGGCTTTATTTATTGCTGTCTAACATCACTTCTACTGCTGTAAAATGTGTTATTTCGAAGAATTATGTAAAAGTCGGTCGCATCACAAAATTCTAGAGTATACCCAAATGAGGCTTCACGCGATGAAGTGTGTTTGTTGTTCCAACGCCTGGCTTTGTTCTTCACAAAGAGCCCTCAACCAGTATCTAATCCACATGACAAGATAATCCTGGGACACACCTCCGCCTGCTATTTTCCACTTTGAGTAGGTTTTTTTCCCCTCTTACCATCAGTTACATCAGTTACTCCTGGGCTTTGTGTTTAAAACAGGGTTGTGTAAGGACACTGTTGACGGGTTTTGCGCCTGCCAAATACAAGCCACGGGAGTTTGCAACTGAGTGGAAATGAACAAACCTTATCCAAAGTTGTTTAGACAGTTTACTGGGGGAAAAAAAAAAGACTAGCCTGACTTTGGTCCAAATCTACAAGGAACAGTTTTGGTTTAAACTATCACCAAATCACCAGATAGTTGTAATTCAGTTCAGGATTTACTGAGAACTCATTATCCTGTTTAATCAAGTAGGAATCATCAGCGGTTATTCATTTATTCGGTACATCGATGTGGAGCTGAAAATGAGTTGACCTCAGTTGTCTGTTTTTTTCTAAACTTTTTCTCTCTTTCTTTCACTCTCAAAAAGAAACATCAGTCCTTATACTCACTACACTAAAGCTATCAGTGTATGGGTGCCGTTGATGTCATTTTAAACCCCTTCTTCTCTCTCTCTCTCTCTCTCTCTCTCTCCCTCTCTCTCTCTACCTCTCTCTCTCTCTCTCTTTCTCTCTCCCTCTCTCTCTCTCTCTCTCTCTCTCCAGCCTCTGTGGAGGTTCACCGACACTGCTCCTGACGACAGGCTGCTGGTGTACCGCTCGGGAGACGTCAGGAACGTCAGCCGACTGCACGCGCCCAAAGTCTGCGGATACCTGAGCACGGATGCCAGCGACCTTCTGCCAGAGAGCGTACGGAAAGCAGGAGCCCTGCAGGGGAAAGACGGGCAAGAGGAGGAAGAGGAGGAAGATGAGGGTGAGTTTGAGTGAAAGACTGTTCATTCATCAGGACAGGTTCACAGGAGACTGTCTGAATGAGATGACCGAGAGTCCCACACAAACCTACTAATACACCATGGACCACTATTAGCCTGTCCCTTTTATAAAAACTGCTTTTATATTTTCAACTTATTTTGTAAAGTTACAAGTGCTTTTTTTTGTCTGTCATTAATTTTGTGAAGCCAAAGATTCTCTGTCTCATCCTGACATTGTATTATATTGTATAGCATTGTGTTGTATTATATTGTATCGCATTGTGCTGTATTGTATTGTATTGCACTGTGTTGTACTGTATTGTATTGTATTGGATTCTTTACTCTTTGATCTTAGTCCTTTGGTTGTTGTTGCTTTGTTCCTGCGGCTTTGAAATGCTGAGTGGTGCGGTATACCTCTCCTCCCCAGAGCTTGTGAGGGAGAAACGGGAGGTGCACGATCACAGCAAGAACACCTGCCCTCTGCTCCTGGTGGCTGATTACCGTTTCTTTAGACACATGGGCCGTCGTGAGGAGAGCACTACCATTAACTACCTGGTGAGAGAAAAACAAGACACTCCTCACTGGGTTTCATTGTTCGCCGTCAGTCAACTGGAAAAACACACAGACATGTACTCAGACGTTTATGTACGGCTCTTTGGCTAACTGCGCTTTTGAAGTCTCAGAGAGAGAGAGAGAGAGAGAGAGAGAGAGAGTTGGAGAAAGAATGGCCGAGAGAAAGAAAGAATGGAACATGGAAGCAGCATATAGATTCATTAGTAAAAGCTCAAAGGGAGAAGAAAAAAGAGACAGAAAAGGGTGGAGCGGAACAGACGAGAAGGTGGAAAGAATGATATGTTAGAGCACAGATAGCACAGAGGAAGGGGTATGGGCGTCAGTTTGTTTTGAAAAGTGCTGGGGACAGCGACGGGTTCGACGTGTTCACGCCTTTTTTCGGTGGGCCATACACTGCCGATAGATGTGAATGGCATCCCTTTAAGGATTAGCCTTTACAAGCTGCTTGCGCTTTTTATGTGTGTTACAATGCTACATAGTGTTAAGAGAGTCACTCAGGCCTGTACCCGACTCTTCTCAGTCGAGTCGGATTTGCCCGTTCAGTACGAATATTCGACTATTCATGCCTTTTTTTTCCCTTCCCAAATAGACTATCTGGCAATCAGAAAATCCATTGGCATGAATTTAAGTGATGATCTCGACCACGTCATTGTAGTCAAATGCAGAGATGAGTGTCCTCCAGAGAGGTTTGCGAGTACTGCCTCCGGGCAGGAGGGGAAAGTGACCAGGAGGGGAAAGTGACATGTCATGTTTTGTAACCTTGTTTTCTGTCGTTTTTTCCACCGCGTCTGTTTTTTTTCGCCCCCCCCCCCCCCCGCTTCATGCAGATTGAGTTGATGGACCGGGTGGACGACATTTACAGAAATACATCGTGGGACGATGAGTATAAGGGATATGGAGTCCAAATCCACCAGGTCAGTTTTAAAATCCTGGGGATCCGACTGGGGCCGGGCTGTACTGTTCGGTCTTGGGGAGAACTCGAAACGAAATGTCGTACTCTGTCACCGCTTCGGTTTGCCTACGAATTTTTTGACCTCTCACCTTGAAACGCTGACCTCAGAAATTTAGACTATGTGTGAATCATGTTTTTTTTTTTGTTTGTTTGTTTGTTTTTTTACCCCGGAAAGGTGAGATAAATAGTATAGAAATGTTCAATGCTCGTTTTTTTTTTTTTTGTCGTCTAAATCTAATAGACATACATGTATTTTTCTTAGGGAGCGGACTTGTTTGTCTTCAGTTTTAGTTTAGCTTTAGCATCCTTAGCGTCTAGACCTTTATGCTCTTTCTGTGTGTCTTTGTAAAATCTGCCCAGTAACAGGCCCCACTGCCTATCGCGACGTTTCTCTCATCACTTTGAATACAGCTCCAGCCCCGTTTAGCTTTATGTCACAGTAGCCTTTAGCATTAGCGTTAGCGCTGAATTTATCCCACAGTTTTTTGTTCTGTAGTCATCTATGTGTATAGCAATCTGTTCTTCTAGTAGATTACTTCTCATCTGTATACACTGTTTTTAAGCATCTCTGGATAAGGACCTGTGTAAAATGAAAGCACATAAAAAATGTTTGTTTGGGGGGATTTTTTTGGTCACATGACCGTGACGGAGAATTTTTGTGGCCAGTCTGAAACTCTGTTGTGTCTTGTTTTCCTCTAAGATTATCATCAACCAGGAACCCACCAAAGTGGATGAGGGAGTTGCTCACTTCAACATGCGAGGCAGCCCAGTTAAGGGCAAAGATGTCTGGGACGTGAAGAGCCTTCTGGAGGTGGGTTCAAACGCTCTGGGTTCTGACGGTTCCCCTCAAGTGTGTCACCTCAGTTAGAGCGTAGCGTCACCTTTGACCTCATTATCATAACAATCAATTACTATAAGGTTGCCAGTGGACACCATCCGTTTTAATAGCAGTTGACAAGTGGTCTGCTGACCATTTTACACACTTAAAAACTTAGGCACTTTTTAAAAAAAACATTAAACATTAAACAACTCTTTTAAACATTTTGGGAGTTTTTAAGCACAGAGGCGCTTTAGAAGATGTCTGGAGAGTCCTGAAGCTTTTAAAGAGCATTTTTTAATGATAGTGTGGATTGTAGAAATGACTAGCATACGGAAGACATTCGTGATGGTTGATGAACTTTGAAGAGTTTCTGTCTCTCTCTGTCCGTAGCAATTCAGCATAGACATCGCAGACAACGCATCCCACGTGTGCCTGGCTCACCTGTTCACCTATCAGGATTTCGATGAGGGAACCCTGGGCCTGGCCTACGTGGCCCCCTCCAAGCAGGGTTTCCCCGGAGGACTCTGCTCCGAGAGTAAGTGTTGGAAATGTTCTGAATGTTGTTTTCATGAAGTCTGGAATGCCCTCTCGGAATCTAGCTTGGAGCACCGTGTGACTGATTGATTCGGTGATTGATTGATTGAATGATTGATGGATTGATCACTGAACATTTTGCTTCTTTAACTCACTGAACCCCAGCAAACTAATGTTTTAGATCTAAACTGAAGTTGGTATTTACAAAAAAAAAAGTTTTGAAACAGAGTGGAATAATATTAGTCATAATGGATCTCGTTCGTAATCAACTCTTTTGTGTTTTTTGTTCCCTTTGTGAAGAATGTCCATCCACTAACAATGGCGGCCGCGCCATCTACCTCAACACTGGTCTCACCAGCACAAAGAATTACGGAAAAACTATTCTAACCAAGGTGAGAGAATCAAACTCTGATTGACCTTACACCAACACGCGCGCGCGTGTGTTTGTGTATGTCTCTTTTGCCTTCAGGCTGGTTGCTAGCTGCTAGTTATTACGTTTCTAAACGTTAGTGTGGCCGCTCAATATGTAAATTGAAACCAGCAGTGGTTTGGAGAGTAAGGAGACAGCTTGGCAGTTGGAGAATGAGGCTATGATAATGATTATGGGATAAAATGGACCTTGCTCTATCCGTGTTAAATGAACCATTAAAAAAAAAGATGGAGAGAATTGTACCCTACACAACAAAGCATTTCTCTCTCCCGCTGTGATTATTGATAATGAACAGCGGTGAGTTGAAACCGTTACGGTTTTGTTCTGTGTCCTTGCTGGTGCCTTTTTTTTTTTTTTTAGTTTTAAACGGACAGACATCTTTCCTCCCCACAGGAAGCTGACCTGGTGACCACGCATGAGCTGGGACATAACTTCGGAGCGGTGCACGATCCGGACGACGTTCCGGGCTGTGCTCCCAGAGAGGACCAAGGTGGGAAATATGTGATGTACCCCATCGCCGTCAGTGGAGATCATCAAAACAACAAGGTGTGTGTGTGTGTGTGTGTGTGTGTGTGTTGCGTGTATGTTTTGTTAGTGTGTGCGTGTGCGTGTGTGTCTGTGTCTGTGCACTAATTACTGTTATAGACTACAACAACAAGAAGTCTTCTTAAACACTGTCCTTAGCTGACATGTAGAAAATTAGAAAAGGATTAAAGTCCGTTAGTTAGTACTCAGTACGAGTTTTTGTCTCCTGTGTTTCCCTCTATCTATCTCTGTCATACCACCCTCTTTCTTTCTCTCTCTCTTTGTCTCTCTCTTTCTCTCTCAGCTCTTCTCCACCTGCAGTAAGACCTCCATTGCCAAGCAGTTGCGGTTGAAGGCGGCCACCTGTTTCAAAGAAAGGAACAGTAACGTATGTGGGAACTCTCGGGTGGAGGAGGACGAGGAGTGTGACCCTGGTCTGCTCCATCTAAACGACGACCGCTGCTGCACTTCCACTTGCAAACTGCGCCCCACTGCCCAATGCAGGTTAGAGCTCCTCCCAGTGGCCAGAACTGACACTGCACTTTACTAACTCATTTATTCCATAGAGCTGGAGGAGGTAGCCTGTCTCTTAGAGGACCACTGTACAGTCCCTATGTTTTAGGGTTTAGAATAACAGATGAGGAGGTGTTTTCTCGGAGAGTCAGTGATTTCTATAGACAGTAGACTGAGCATGAAACACTGGAGAATCGGTGGTTTCTATAGACAGTTCACTGAGCATTAAGCATTGTAGATTGTAGAATCAGTGGTTTCTACAGACAGTAGACTGAGCATTAAACTTTGTAGAATCAGTGGTTTCTATAGACAGTAGACTGAGCATTAAATATTAGCTGTACAGTGGCCCTGTGGGACTGAGGTTACCTCTCTCTCTCTTTCTGACACTGTATCTGTTGAAATTCACTGTCAGGGCAACATCAAACAAGAGGTATTGTTACTTATACCCAGTTGCACAAAATCTGTCAGTGGATGGGGGGGGTAATTGATCAGCAATCTCTCATTTTCAAACTCTTTCTCCTTCTCTCTCTCTCTCTCTCTCTGTCTGTCTCTCTGTCAGTGATAGGAACAGTGCGTGTTGTAAAGACTGCATGTATGAGAAGAAGGGGAAAGTGTGTCAGGAGGCAATGAATGCCACCTGTAAAGACATGTCCTACTGCACAGGTGAGTGAACGAGTCTGACCAACAAACCAACCATACCTCCTGTAAAGACATGTCCTACTGCACAGGTGAGTGAACGAGTCTGACCAACAAACCAAGCAGCCGCAGGCCACGCGTCCTCTGGTCTCCTTCAGAACAAACCTTTTTCCAAATGGCTTGCAAACATGTCTTACCGTTTCACAAACATGTCTTACCGTTTCACAAACATGTCTTACCGGTGATGATGAAGTTTTTTTTTTTCTTTTAAACGTTCTAATTTCTTTTAAATTTGTTACGTCAAAAGTATCTTCAGAATAAACTAAGTTAGTCGCATTGTATTCAGTTGAAACCGTCATCTGAGTCGGCAGAGCCTGAGGCAGAGAAACATATTCTCAGAATGATGAATCGTGAATGACGCAGTGATTTTGAGGGGAACTCGTGAGTTCTGACGCACGTTTATTTGTGTTTTCAGATGTTTGTAGCAGCGTGTGGGCTGTAGTGTATATCAGTGTGTGATTTATATGTGTGTATGTTCTGACAGGAAACAGCAGCGAGTGTCCACCCCCAGAAAACGCCTCGGATTCGACAGTGTGCGTGGACAACGGCCAGTGTTTAAACGGAGAATGCATTCCTTTCTGTGAGGCTGTTCTCAAGCGGAAACCCTGCGCTTGCAATGGTGGGTAAACATGCATCTCTCTTAGTCTCCCAACCTGCTTTCTCTTTCTCTTTCTCTTTGTTTCTCTCTCTCTCTTTCTTTTTCTCTTTCTCTCTCTGAAGGAGCATATTCACCCACCCCTTTCTCTCTCTCTCATTCTCTCTCTCTCTCTCTCTCTCTCTCTCTCTCTCTCTCGTCACAGAAACGAACAGCTCCTGTAAGGTGTGCTGTCGCAATGCGGAAGGAGTGTGTGAACCGTACCAGGACGAGGAGGGGAACTTTGTCTACCTGCGGAAAGGAAAGCCCTGTACCGTGGGCTTTTGTGACGGAGGAGTAAGTGACTATTTTATTGGATATGCAAAAAAAAAAACCCCAAAAACAACAACAACAGTTTCCAGGTTACCAGTAATCCATAGATTGATGAGCCGAGGTGAAGCGTTTGGGGTTAGCAGATTGTATCGCTACTGGTTAAGGAGTGTATGAGAATGTCTTCAAATGAGCTGACAGAAATGAGTTCTTAACACGTTTTGCACGTAAAGGTATTACTCTGTAATAATTTGTTGTCTTTTTTTTCTTTTTTGCAGGGTAAGTGTATGAAGCAGGTGCAGGACGTCATTGAGAGACTGTGGGATTTCATCGATAAACTGGACATTAACACCTTCGGTGAGTTTTTTTTTTTGTTTTGCTGTCTGACGCGTTATCTCATTCATACGCAGAAGCAGAGACAATGAATTAAAATAAAATCTCTCTCTCTCTTTCTTTCTCCCTCTCCCTCTCCCTCTCTCTCTCTCCCTCTCTCTCTCTCTCTCTCTCTCTTTCAGGGAAGTTCCTCGCTGACAACATTGTGGGATCCGTTGTGGTCTTTTCCCTTCTCTTCTGGATTCCTCTCAGTATCTTAGTTCACTGTGTGGTGAGTTGTACCAGAGTTTATGCTCTGACAGCACTTTTAACCCTTTGAGGGAAGGCTGAGGTAACCCTAGACCACAGACTCCTTTTTAACTCTTGAGAGCCGCACTGCATGCTGCAGCATTGTAAAATATGCAGAATAGCAAAGTACGGCGTTGTTAAAAGAGCAATGTTATGTCGCCTGCTGCTGTCTGTGCCGTTTGGAATAAGGGAAGATGGAGATTTTTGGAGGAGATCTGTGTTGCCATGGATTTGCGACAGGGCGAAGCTAAGCTCGTGTGTCGTATATTTCAGAGACGGTGTCAGGGGTCAGAATGAACACGCTGGAAATGGAGGATTTGTGTGTGGCATTATTGTTGTTGTTGTTGTTTATTTCATGGCTTGTATTCATTCCCTCTGCTTTTTAGGACAAAAAACTGGACCAGCAGTATGAGCTCAATGCCAGATCGCTGTTTTTCTCCAGTGTAAGTTCACAACGCAATCACCACCTTGGTCCTTTACCAGACTCTCTCTCTCTCGCTCTCTCTCTGTCTCTCGCTTTACATGTAGGCAAAGCAGTAGATTTCTTTTAAACATGCAAATACTCACTCAGTAACTGGTCCGAAAGGTTATGTTACTGGTCTCTAAAGCTTTAACTCGAAAAAGATGTTTGACTTTTCTCCTGCGTCTTTGTATCTTTTGACGTGTCTGTCTCTGTGTTTCAAACCGCATACTGTACCGTTTAGTAACGCTTAGCGAGCGTTTCGGCAAATTCGCTAAAGTCTACTAAACTGTTCAGAAACATGCGGTTTAGAACCGTTAGGTCTGTGTGTGCGTGTCCGTCTGTCCGTCTGATGGGCGTGTGCGTGTGTTTTTTTATGTAATTCTGTTTTCAGAACGCGGAGCTGCTGAGCAGTCTGGAATCTGCGTCGGTGCGGATTTTTAAAGCCCCCACTTCGGCCGTCTCCTCTTCCTCCGCCAACGCCCCCCGTTTTCAGGCCTCGGGCCCCCTCCAAACGAGCACCCCCCCGGTCTCCTCCTCTGCCGCCGCGGCTCCCGTTTTAGTCCCTCCGCCTTGCGTGGAGCCTCCACGCATGGCCACCATCCAGGAGGACCCCAGTTATGACTCCCACCTGGACGAGCTGGTGCTGGAAGAGGACTTTCCGTCGGGGGGGTCGGCGGCCGCGCGGTCGTTTGAGGACCTAACGGAGAGCGGGGGGAAGAGCCATTCCTTCAGAATGAGGAGAGATGCCCAGAATAACAGCAAAGAGACACAGTGCTGAAGATGGAGGGAGGGATGGCTGGATGGATGGATGGTTGGATGGATGGATGGGTTTGAGAAAGAGAGTAGATGGAGAAAGGGCTATGATTCTTAATGTCCTGAAGTTCAAAGTAGGGCAAATGGATGCTCTGATAAAAGACTGTTTACAACTGTTTCTGCTACAGAATTCAATGTACTCTCAAGTTTAAAAACAAATGTTGAGCACAGGTTTTAAAAGCACACATTTATTCTTTGAATGTGTGGCTGATCGGACGATGATGATGGTAATGATGATGATGATGGAGGTCTCTGACATCTCATTACAGGAGTGGTGTATATATATATATAATATAATATATATATATATATATATCACTCTTTTTATGGGAGAATTCCTTGTTTTGCTGCAGATGCTGGTTTTGGCTATTTATACAGTGTCATGACATTGGGAAGCGTCATTTTCTCTGTCTCTCTTTCCAGTTCAGTTGAACGTGCTTTATCGTCTTGACTCAGATTGTCGGTCACGACGCAGTTTCAGGCATAAGACCGTGACCTTTAGTGGCATTAATACTCGTACGGGCACTCACTGCTGCCGTATGTCTTCACATAAAGGAGCATAAGAGAGGTCACTGAATCGATTTTGAGTGAGTCAGCATTGTCAGAATTAAGCCTATAGACAGTAGTTCTGTGTTCTAGGAGGTTTTTAAAGCATTTTTTTTCTGGACAAGAAGGCTTTGAAGTGTTACCGAATGCTGATTTGCTTTAGTGCTCAAAAGAAAAGGGTTTTGCACAATTTGAGAATGACTAGGGTTTTTTTTTGTGTTAATGTTACTTATTACAACACCAGCATTTTAGTAATTAAAATACTGAGTCATTAAGTGTTCTTCTTATAGCATTACTAAAGTCTCTGTCCAGCAATCAGTCTCTGCCAAACCACAAAAGACAATCAATCATTTCTCACATTTTCTCTAAGTATTGTTACAATAAGAAGCCTATTTGGTTTGGTTATAACAAATACTGCGATATTAAACATTTTACAAGTTGGATTTTTAAAAATTATTTCAAGAGGTTTTTTTTTTGTTTTTTTTTTAAATCTGTTTAAGTACTGTCAGTAGACAGTATGCAGTTTGCTGTATATTTCTCCATTTGCTGTAACGCTGTGTTTGTAGAATGTATTTAAACATGTATTTTATGCTCATTTTTTTGGGTCATATTTGCTGAGTTGTCATGAGTGACCTGTTATGAATGTTTTCGTTTTAAAAGTTACCCAGGCGAACTGTCGCACAGCAGTGGAAATAGCCGCCACGTCCAAAAAAAAACCTTTAAAGTTTCCCGCGTCTGAACTGACAGGCCATGTGGTTTTACAAACGGTCCACTCTATTGATTTGGATGTGACTGATCGACTTTGTTTACAGCGTCTGTCGCGGTGGGAAGTCCAAAATTACGGGAATCAGTTTTACAGTCATCTCATGAATCTACGGACTTGACACCGCAATATCCCCGTGGGAGTCGGGACGTTTTCTCTTTCCGGTGGGAATCTTTTTTTTTTTTTTTTGGGTGAACTCAAGGTTTCTGGGAATACCCGTCAACCAAGGGAGAGCTGATGGACTAGTTTAATTCTCTGTGTTAATTTCATCTCATCTCCTGCAAGTGTTTATATGTAAATATCTGTGGCGAGGTGTTTTTGTGTTCGGAGAGGCATTCCGAGCCATCCCGTACCCAGGCGGTAAAGGAAGATATCACATGACACAGTTAAAAAGCTTTCATTTGACGACTATATTCTTTCCCTGTTTTGTAATCTTACTTCCATTCACTCAGTATTGGGTATTTTTTTGTGTGTGTGTGTGTGTAAATGTCAAATAGATTTGGGTTTAAGACTTAACATCACAGTTCAGTTCAGTTTAACATACTGAAGTTCAGAGATGTAGACTTTGTGTAACTGATCTGCCTTTAATGTTTTCCGTTCCAAGGCATGTTACACCACATGACGGTGTAAATGTTCATGTCATTTGGACATGTATCATTTTGACTTTGTTAACACGCGCTGTTTGCTGAATGACACAACAATTACAACCTTGACAACATTTTACAACACGTTTGCTTGGCCTTCAAAAGGGTTTATTTTTTAATTTTTTTTTTTTAATTATTAAATCAAACAAAATCACAGACCATGAGTTGAAAAAATTCAGCTGTATCCTCACAGAACCATAAACAAATAAAAAAATAAACAAACAAACAAATAAAAAAAGACAGAGAGGGGGCAAACACAGTAGCCTCCCCTCCTCCACACACCCCCAGTCCTATAAGACGGGGTTCATGGCGTCGTAGAGACGTCTGACGGCCAACTCCACCATCTCTCTCACCGACTCATCATCCGCACTGCCCTCCTCGTACTCCACAGTCTGGGCACAGAGACACACACACAGAGAACGGGTCAGGACACTTCTTAACACACACACACACACACACACACAAGGGTTAGAACAGTCACACACACACACACCCAATGGTTAGGACAGTTACATACACGCACGCGCACACACACACACACCCAAAGGATTAGGACTATCATATATACACACACACACCCTAAATGGTTGGGACAATTAAAAACACACACACACACCAAAGTGTTAGAGCAGTTACACACTTACACACACACACGAGTCACAAACAGTCCTCCCTAAAACGAGTGGAGCTAAAACCACTGGTCCTGTTTGTGCACGGGTTTATTATGAATGTGTGTGTGAACGCTCACTCTAGTTTCCAGGTTGATGTAGGCTGTCTTCCCGTCCACGGTGACAGACAGATTCCTCTCATTTTTGAAGTCCACACAATCTTCACCAAACATGTCTCTGTCACAGGGAGAGAGAGAGAGAGAGAAAGGGAGAGACAGAAACCTTTCAAAACTCCCACTTTTATTTGTATAGCGTTTCTTCCGGCAGGCGTTACTACAGGAGCAGGTTTACAGGATCCCAGAATTCCACACCCACAGTGGACATGCCTCAAACCACAGTGGCAAGGAAAAAGTCCCTTAAGCTAAAAATAAGGAAAAACATTTCTGAGAGGAACCAAGATTCAGACGCATTAACACATCCTGGGCCAGCTGGCACTGGGTAATATGATTACAGGGTTACAAGAACTTAAATTTCAATTTTAAACCTCTTTTAGGGAACGAGAGGAGGATTTTTTATTTTCCCCCAAATCAACTGGGGAAGATCCATTAAAATGCAGCTTTTTCTTTTACAAAGGTGTTCTGAGTCAGGAAGAGGGCAATGGTACCAGTCACAGTTCCCTTAGATCTTATTTAGGTTCCAGAACTTTAAGTACTGAAGCATAATGGCAAAGTTCCACAGCAGGACTATAGACCTGTAGACTCGGAACTACGTACTGTACCTGTAGACTCGGAACTACGTACTGTACCTGTAGACTCGGAACTACGTACTGTACCTGTAGACTCGGGACTATGTACTGTACCTGTAGACTCGGGACTATGTACTGTACCTGTAGACTCGGGACTATGTACTGTACCTGTAGACTTGGGACTATGCACCTGTAGCTACCCATGTATTCCTAAGGATCAACTTTAACATCTGAACCTAAAACCCTTCAGTTCCTCAGTCAGCAGCACTAAAGTATTACCCACCTGTGCAGCAACACACTCCTCTCAGCTAGAGTTACACTCCCCCACCTCCCCCCACCTCCCCTCCCCTCCCCTCTTCACATTAAAGGCATTACTATACCCCCTGTGGTTTCAGGGGGAGGACTTACTGAAACATGATTTCCAGTCTGTTTTTAAACACGTTCAGGTCCACCTGTCCCACGCAGGTCGCCATCACTGGAATGAAAGGACACACACATCACACACACACGTCCATCAGCTCCGTCACACGCCCTGCGACCCGGTTTATTTCATTAAGGAGAACGGGCCCTCGGCAGGGCACAGAAGGTGGAAAAGAACCGTCTGCGTTTGGCCTCGTACCTTTTTGGGCGTTTGGGTTGGACTGGACCTCCAGAATCACCGTGGTCACGGTGTCGGCATACATGTCATTCAACGGGTTTGCAATCCACTACACACACACACACACACACAAGGACATTCTGGGTTAACAAGACCATAATGAGGTCCTATAGTAACAGTAATCTTTCAGTCAAAGAGCCAAATACACAGGGGAATGAACATGCAGCCAAAATGTTCCTCTACTACTCATTTAACAAATCCACTAATGTGACTGTACCTTTTTCCTTAAAAAAAAAAAGAGAGCGAGAGAGAGAGAGAGAGAGAGAGAGAGAGAGAGAGAGAGAGAGAGAGAGAGAGAGAGAGAGAGAGAGAGTGAGAGAAAGAGGGAGAGAATGAGAGACTTTTTTTTTTTTTTCTCCATCTCACCTCCAGTTTGATCATGTTAGTGTCGTGCACTAGGGTGATGTTCTTAAAGATCTTCAGTGTTGGTTTCTCTGCAGACTCCACCTCCTCTACATCACCTACGCACACACGCACACACACACACACACGCACGCACACACACACACAAACAATTACATATTAAAGACACACACACTTATCTGCAGTCTCCACCTGCACTACATCACCTAAACAGACACATGAAAAATATCGCATATTACACACACAAAGACACACACACACACACACACACACACACACACACACACACACAGACACACACACACACACACACAGACAGGGAGTGAGAGGGCTTACCTGCGAGGTGGCGGAGCTGACTGAGCAGCAGAGGAAATGGTCCAGTGAAGGGAATGGCCTGTGTCTGTTTCACTGTGCTCATCGTCAGGTCTGTGTAATCTGCACACACACACACACACACACACACAGACACACACACACACAGAGACACACAGACACACAGAGACACACACACAGACACAGACACAGACGCACGCACACACACGCACACACAACTGTAAGACTATGTAATTATTTTCAGTTTCACTTAATGGTGCTCTCTCACACATATAAAAATATTCAACTTACTGATGATCACTCCCTCAGACACAATTTTATGTTGTTGTCATTTCAGACGGGTTATTCTTCAGCGATAATGATGACAGATAGAAACAGATGCTGATGCTGTACACATCAATGTCATCAAACACACACACACAGTGTTTACTCACTGGACAGGTCTGAGGGGGTGAGGATGTGGTAACTGAAGTTGCGTTTGACGAGAATTCCGGAAACTCTCTGACCCTGCACACATTTCTTATCCGCCAAAGACCCCATCACCTACACACACAAACATATATATATATATATACACACATACATATACATATACATACACACACACACTTCTTATCCGCCAAAGACCCCATCACCTACACACACAAACATATTTATATATATATATATATATACACATAAACATACATACACACACATACATATACACACACAGACACACACACACACACTTCTTACCTGCTAAAGACCCCATCACCTACACACACAAACATATTTATATACACACACACACACACTTCTTACCTGCCAAAGACCCCATCACCTACACACACATACATACTTATTTATATACACACACACAAACATATTTATATATACACACACATTTGCTTTGTGAATATTCATTTTGAGAGAGGGAGAGAGGGAGAATGTGAGTAGAGTGCGTCCAGGCGGGTGAGACCTTGGCGAGTTTCTCTCCTCTGAAGTTGAGAGTGACGGCCTCTGTGTTGCGTGGATTATGGACCTCTATATGAACCTCATCATTGTCCTCATATTCACGGATCAGCGCCGCCTTCAAACGGGCCATCTCATTCTGTTCACCGTGAACCAGGATCTGAACACACACACACACACACACTGGTTGATTTGTTGGCTACCATCTCTTACATGGTTGTTGGTAATTTAATACTTATATCTGGATTTCAATGTCACTTTGTTATTGTTGTTTTTGTTTCTTGTTATTGTTGTTGCATTGTCTGTGTTCTTTTATTACCGTCCGACTAAAATGTTGACTCAAGTGTGTTAGCTCAGCAACACTTGACTAACTATGGATGCCAATAAAGCATATTTGATTTAAGAGATAGAGAGAATGAATGGAGAGTGTGTGTGTGTGTGTGTGTGTGTATGTACCACGTGTGGAGGTTTGAGGGCGCGTATGAACTCGCTGGTCTGTTGGTAATCTGTGTGAGCGGAGAAGGAGATGTAATCCACCGACATCTTCAGTTGGAGTTTCTGTCCCGACATGGTCGTAATCTCCTCTGGCTCGGACATGATGTGCTGTCCAGTACACACAGACCACATTAAAAACACCGTCCATTTTAATCTTTCTCATAAAGTTTCAATTTTTACATTTCAATCATTTTTCAAAATTGTGGAAATAAATTACCGTCATAAAAGCCATTTCCGGTATATGTACATATAAATAATCTACACTGCATTGTATAACCTTTGTGGTTTCACTCTGTGGAAAACAGGGTCCTTTAATGAGACATTGGAATGCATGGAATTTGCCCACAGAGGTTTGTAAGTGGTAGGAGTTTGTGGGTGTGTGTCTGTGTGTGGGGGGTGTGTGTGTGTGTGTGTGTGTGTGTGGGGGGGGGCGTGTGTGGGGGGTGTGTGTGTGTGCGTGCGTGTGTGTGTGTGTGTGTCTCTGTGTGTGTGTGTCTCTGTGTGTGTGTGTGTGTGTGTGTGTGTGTAATGCGTTGCGACGGTGTGTGTGTTTGGCCCCGTCGTACCTTTGCGAGCGTGCCTTCGACGCAGTATCCGGCGATGATGACTCCGTTTCTCTTGTCCGTGCACCAGCTCTCAAACAGCTCACGACTCAGTCCGCTCTGCATCATACCGGGAGACGCCATGACGACGCTCGGGCCGATGTCATCGAAATGGTCCATGCTCTGCCAACACACACACACACAGACACACACACACACACACAGACACACACACACGTGCACACACACACACGTGCACACACACACACACACACACACACGCACACACACACAGACACACACACAGACACACACACAGACACACACACAGACACAGAAAAAATAAAACAATAAATCAGCAATCTAGTGATATGCAAGCACAGTCACATATCACTCTAATGAGAGTCAAACACCAAAGTTAAGCCAAAGAGTTCTGTTTGTTTAAACTGAGTGATGTCACAGTAACACTGTAATGTTGGTGCAGTGATGAAAGGAACGGGAAGTAACCAGTTGGCCGCAAAGTCAGTTTATGAGTGAGGCTGCTCTGTGCCAACATGTCCTTAGGCAATCTAAACATTACTGCAGAGATATGCAAATCTGACTCAAAACAAAAAAAAAAACAACAACACACCATCATAAGTCACTGCTGTTATGTGTCAGCTGAATGAACTGCTATTAGCATTAAAAAAAAAAAAAAGTACTGAGGTATTTTAAGGTCTATTCATCCTGTCGCGCAGCAGAATAAAACACTCATCCTACCTATCCTCATTCAGTCAAATAAAACAACTTGTTTTTAAAACTGTGCTTTCAGTATGATGCATATAAGTAGTAAAAATTTCCCCCAGACAACAACCAGAACTACCACTTGTACTATCACCACCACAGCCGGTACTAAAACCAGCGTTTCCATCAACACTGGAAGTACTACAACTAGTACCACAACCTGTACTACCACTACCACAGCTGGTATTAAAACCAGTGCTACCACCAACATTGGGAGTACTACAACCTGTGCCACCTCTAACACTGCTAGTACTACAACCATTTCGACCACCAAGACAGCTGGTACTACAACCACTACCACTATCTGTACTACCACCAACACTGCTGGTACTACAACTAGTACTACCACCAGCACAGGTGGTACTACAACCAGCACTAATTCTGATACTGTTAATACTACAACCAGGCATACCAATACAATCAATACAGTTGATAATAAACTGTCATCCAGAGAGGAGGTGTGGTGTAGATTATGCCTGTGTTTCCTACCTTCAGATTACTGATGTGTTTGAAGACAAAGGGGTTGTTGATGTTGATGGCTTTGCGGATTTTGTCGTTCATGGCGTTGACGTACGTCTGGTACACCGCCATGCATTTCTTGGCCAGAGAGGAGGCGTAGTAGATCGGGATGTCGTGGAGCTCCGGATGGTTCTGCCAGTACTCATCTGAAAAACAGGGGGCCGCACAGAGACCCTTTGAGCGGTGAAGCCAGCCGAGAGCGGCACTGGGCCGAGACGCTGCTACAAAGCGTGTGCCGCGAGGAGATTTCGCCGTACGTGATATTAAATATGTGCATTTCTGAATGCTATGACGAGCTTAACCACAAGCTCAGCGTTATCGCAGCTTTCATGTGCTTCAAAATTCCTGGTACTGCAGTGCTTACAAGGTACCAAAATGAGAGTAAATCGTAAACCATTAAAAACACAAATATCTGTCAGGACATTCCTAATCTTTCTAAAAAACGTGCTTTGAGGTACGATCGAACAAATCCTGACACCATGTCCTGTTTGAGCTGAACGTCACGGCAGATGGCTGGGCAGCGCTACGGAGGCACCCTGGCCGAAACCCTCTTACCCAAAATAAGGAGCAGCTCCTGGGCCCGACCCAGGGCGAAGACGGGGATCAGGCAGCGGCCCTCGCGGTTAACGATGTCGTGCACGGTGTTACAGAAACGAGCCTCCCTCTCCTCACGTTTCTCGTGGATGTGTGTGCCATACGTGGACTCCTGCCAAGAGGGCAAAAGAGAAAGTGACATTAAGATCAAAGAGATTAGGATTAAATTAGAGACTAGGATTAAGACAGAGAGACTGGGATTAAATCTGTCTTTGTGCAAGGGGACTTAATCCAGACAGACAATACGAATGATCAGCATGTGGATCAACATCAGCATTGCCCAATAAAACCTCTTAAAAATCTGTTTTCTCCTTTTGGACAATCCTGACTTTCCACAGAATGTCTAATGCAGTTATTTTAAAATCACAAGGCCATTGTCTCCCCATTACCTTAAAGACAGCGACACCCCTTCCCACTCAGTGTCTCTGAATTCAGTTCTTGGCCGTCGACTATTTCCAGCGGCAGAGGGCCTCGTAAGAATTTCTCCACATTCTAAGCTATCAACTGTCAAATTTGACTTCACACAATAGGTTCATGAAATAACATTTCACAAAGCCCTGGTGTAAGGAAAAAAAAACCTTGTGTATGTTTTGTTATTTTGTGGTTGGAACTCAAACTTCCTCGCGCTTCACACCGCTCAGGTTGCGTCACAGGTTTTCAAAACTCAAAAGTAATGACTTTTGCTTTTCTTTCCTTTCACAAGATACACCGAGGAAAGGGATCCGAGAATCAAACAGACTGCACCTATAGGCTGATCTGGCAATCAAGTGCAATCCTCCCAAACACACACACACACACACACACACACACTTATCTGTGTTCCTCACCGTGATGAGGATATCTGGTTTGACGCTGGGGATCTCGGCAGCCATCAGGTGTCTGTCCTCCTGTCTGGAGAAATCTCCTGTGTACAGCAGCTACGGACAGACAGGTAAGACCACGAGAAGAAAGTAAGGTCACTGTGTACGCAGAGGGGGAAGACCGTGTTGAAGTGCTGATGGGGTACACAGCGCAGTACTAATGTAATGACAGCTGATTATTACCAGCTGTGTCAGTAGCAGAACTTTATTGTTCCACATGAGAAAAGACAACGTGGGATCACTGCAAACAAACGCGTCTTTGTGACTCCCCTGGTAGAGTGACATGGTTTGGAACATATGAAAGATTTAAAATAAATAAATAAACATGTGGAAAATGAGACGGCAGCTGATGAAGGAGGAGCTCTCGACTGATGCTTACTCTCTCCCTCATAATAAGCACCCTTCTCCAGCCAAAGGACGACCTCACCTGCAGGTGTGCTATAAGCATCTTTCACACAGAGAAATTTGGCTCGGAGGGTGACCAAATACAGCACATAGTTTCCCCTCTAGAGAGACCGACAGATTACTGTATGTGTGCCGCCTTTACTACAGTGTACAAAACCGCTTCTGCTATAGTTAGTCACGTCGTTGCCATAGTGACCACCTAGTTTGTTGTTGGTTGACAGCAGTTTTATTTTGATAGCACTTCCTCCTTTAAAGCTGTCATTGTGGTTATTGTAACGGTTCATACAGGAGGAAAACCAGACATGATAGAAAACCCACACTGCAGGCCTGGCACTTACATATATATATTTACATGTATGTGTATATATATATATATATATATATATATATATATATATATATATATATATATATAACGGTTCATACAGGAGGAAAACCAAACATGATACAAAACCCACACTGCAGGCCTGGCACTTACACATATATATATTTACGCGTGTGTGTGTGTATATATATAAAGCCAAAGCAAGAGTTTTCCCATAGATTTCAACACAATATTAATGTTGCTATAACACCCCCCCTCCCCCTCCATACCCCCTACACGAGAAATGAATTTCACTCACCTTCACACCAGCAATCTCGATCATGAACATGGCAGCTCCTAAAACGTGACCGGCGTGGTAACACCAGAACTTAATGCCAGCCACTTCCTTCACCTCGTGGAAGTTTATGGTCTCGATCTTATCCATGCTCTCCTCCAGATCCGTCTCCGTGTACAGCATGTCGTCCGCCGAGATGTTACTAAACGCACCAGAACAAACCGAGCCAGAGTCAGCAGCTTTACATACTGAGATCAACAATCAACTGTCAGGGCTAGTCCCTCTGTGGTACAGCATCCACTATTGCTGGTGTTTCTCCACTCGGTCCTCAAGGCTACCCTGCCCTGGATGTTTCTCTTTAAGTCCCGCACTGACTCATTTCAGCGGGTCAGATAGTTGTGAAGCGGCTTAATCGCTGTGGTAGTGCGAGGCTAAAAGAGAACAGGGGCAGGCAACGGGACCATGATTGACAAACTTGGCTTGAAAAACACTGCGTCATATCAGAAGCTCTCGAACTGTTGTCCTAAATGGAGCAATTACTTCTGTGCTGGGTAGTTTCTGAGTCAAATGTATAATGCGTTTCAGCCTCTATGTTTGATTTATAAAACTGACAGACTTTCACAACACCTTCTATTGGGTTTAGATGAGAGTGTCTGTTAAATGAATAGACGTATCAAATACATGTGTTCTTGTGTTTGACTAGATGTGACTGAATCATAAGGTAGCATGGTAAAACTGCTGTATTACCTGACTTTGACATAATCGGACAGCAGCCAACGGTAAATGGCTTTAGTGGCGTGAGTCATGAAAGTCCTTCCTTTGAAACTCGTCTTTTGTAAGAACCAAGGCAATGCCCCGCAGTGATCCAAATGGAAACTGGGGAGGGGGGAGGGAGCGAGAGAGAAAGAGAAAGAAAACTTCAGCTCTGACTGTCTGTTGACACAAATGACGTAAATAAAACGCTAAATGAATGAATTCGAATCGGCAGCACACAAAACTCACTGGCTAATGAGGAGTAAATCGATTTCAGCCGGATCAATCAAATCAATATATGGCAGAGCGTCCATTCCCTCCAAACCTGGATGGATGCCGCAGTCCAGCTGCAAATTCAACAGATGCTTCAGACTACATATCAAACTCTTCCTAGCGGAACGACTTAAGTCCGTATCATCGAGGACCTTACCATGATCTTTCGGCCTTTGAATTCCAAGATGATGCATGATCTGCCAACCTCTTGACCGGCTCCCCTGACATACAGTAAGGTTAAACAAACAAACAAACAAACAAAAAAAGGTCAGAAAGTTTAGAGTTGTTAGCAAGTGCAACTGCAACACTCAGTTAACGTTACGATGGCAGAAGGAGGCTAAAGACCAAAATGGTCAACTTTGAACCAATGCTATACATTCGAAAACGAGCGAAAAAATTCCACTACACCACAAAGCATTCGTTATGCACCATAACGAAATGTTGCTGAAGATGATTAGTTTAGCGTGGGGATAGATATAAACTGCACTCAAGGTAAACAGATCATTGTAAGAGGCCAGGACGTGCTAGCTTAGCTAGCTAGTTTTGAGATAAATCAATGGGTCTAAAGTGAACTCACAGAGGCCTTATAAGAAGCTGGTCGCTTTCCTCTGCCGGTACCGTCGTATCGGCTTTGCGTTTCGCAGCCATTTCAGCTATAGACTCAGACACCTATTTAAACTAGTTCTCCATTCCAGTTCAAACGTTCGCTTTAAACTTGTAGCTTCCAAGGCATGGGGCCGGTGTCAACCAGGGTAGCTAGCGTGGTGAAGCAAGCAACTACTAGTCAGAAAACCGCCGAAACGGCTCGTTTCAAAATAAAAGCCAATATGCCTTTGACGGGTCGTGAATATTTCTTGAGGGAATTAGGGGGCGGGGGTGTTCTGCGTGTCTTAATTAAAAATTCAGCGCATCTTTAGCAATACAAGGTTGTAACAGTATGTCGAAGAGAGTCTAATAAGTAGTGATTGTACCCATAATTTACTCATGTTTATTTGTGAAGATCATTAATTATCATGTCACTTTTACTACTGTAATACTAGAGATAGTTTAAACCAGACTTAAAAATGAAAGCCAAACGCAACTAACTACTGTATTGCCAAGGAAACAAAAATCCACTACCTTATACAAAACAACTGTTGCTAGTCATCTTTTTATCACTACACATAATTGCTGTTGATTATGGCACATTCTATGTCACCAAATATTGTTATATATTGTTCATAACAATTTTACAACATCGGAGTCGAGTTTTTGTATTTGCTGAAGGACGGCAAGGCTTATATTTGTCCAGCATACTATTCGTCAGTTACACATATACCACTTGACTGCCTGATTGTAATATACTGCAAACAATAGTCTTGTGTAGTGTTAAAGCTTCTACCGATGCACGCACACTTCCCCGAATAATATTTAAACAGTGTTCAATCAGTGATGCCCCCTGCTGGTTATTTCATAACCTCTGATTACTGTCGTTCTAACGCAGCTGCAGGTCTCCACTCAACATACGAGAGCGGCACGGCCACTCAGGTAGCACGACCAAGTAACTTGTGTCCCCGAGAGTAAGGGAGTTTTGTATTTTTGCAGTCTGTTTACTTCTGGAGTGTATGTTGTTTGTTCTTCAAGTGAAAATGTGAAGGAACACTGTTACTTTCATTTAGTGACTTACTAAGGAGTTTTCACTCGTTCCAGTCGTTCTGTTCGTTACCTTGATGGGAAACAAGTCGTCGCCGTGGTACTGTATTTTGGAATGACTACGGACAAGTAGACTTGACTTCATCTTCTCAGGACGGTTTCTAGGGGATTACAATTATTTAACAAGCGTCGATTCTAAGATAACAAAATGCCGGACCAGTTATTGGTATCGGAGTTTGTGGACATTACCAATGAGGATTATAAAGCACCCACAACTTCGATCTTCACCACACGAATGACTCACTGTCGGAACACTGTGTCTGCTCTCGAGGAGGTGAGTTTATTAGACATGTTAACAAATAGCAAAAAAAAAAAAAAAGAGATAGAGAGAGAGGGAACTAAACGCAAATTTTCTCTGCCAGCTCCTCTGTAAAAGAAAAGAGAACTGGCTGCCTCATTATGAAACCGTTTGTGCGTTTCAGATACTTTGTTTTAGTGGAGTTTTAAATTCCCTTACTGTGGAGGAAGGGAAAATTACTTCCTCCTTGCGAAATCAAAGCGCTCCCTCATTCCAACTCCACGGAGGTGAACCTCGCCCGCTGCACAGTTATGGAGCAAATTCCCACCCGTTAACTAAATACGTGTTGCTTATACGAGAGACTGTGCTATCCACTACTAACAACAATTGTGCTTTATTTAAAAATAAGATTAACTTTAAGACTGAATGTGCGTTCTGTCACTGTTCTGTGCGTCAGGGTTTGACAGCGTAGAATACAGCCGGCCAAAGCTGTGAGAAATAACCACCCTTTTATCAGATGTGATCCTGGTTTGAAAAGTCGTAAGTTATAAGGTGGTGACCTTTTTTTTTGGAAATTCGCTGAAGTTTAGGTGCACTTCAAGATTTGAGAACGCTCTACACAGTGAGTTGGGTAATGGAGAGTAGGCTATACGTATCTTTGCGTGCTCGTGCCTGTCTGTTTCTGAGCCCGAAGGCTGGAGGAAAGTTGGTTTTAGACTTGCGGTATTAATTAAAAAAAAACCCTCTGCAAAACAGCACTCTTATCTAGAACCGTTAAATATAACAATAAATAAAACTAATGTCGCTGTTTTGTGACAACAAAAAGCGAACATGGAGGTCTTGGAAACTGCTTGATACAGATACAAAATCATATCATCCCCAGTTATATTCTGTAAAAGTACACTGAAAGACGTCGCTTTATTTGCTAATCTAGGTACCTATGCTTAGGTTACTATCGGATTTTATTTGCGACTGACCCCTTAAACAAAATGCTGAAAAGGCGAAATAAAGCCATCATGTGAGGAAGTCCCTCAAAGTTTAACCTCGGTTTCAATCTGCGAAGTGCCAACTTCTCATGTAGGATATGAGTAAGGATCCATAGCTGTGAGTCTGAACAACACTGTTCTCGGTTTGATGAGTAAGCCTGTTGTCACTTTGCTCCATGATGTGCACGCAAAGTCTTAATCATGCCAGCTGCGTACGGGTATTGTCATAAAAAATTTATTTGAGAGTTAAATTTTGAGAAATGTATCTCACAAAAGCACATGGGCACGTCTCTGATACCTTCACTGTTAAGTGCAATCCCTTATGAAAGTGTTTTCATTGTTGTGACTTGGGAAAAAATTGGGGGAATCCCCAGAGGGACGGGATGGGAAATAGTGTAGTCCTAAGGAAAGTCATCCAATAACCAGCTGGTTTTAGGCTTGAATCCCAAACATGACGTTTCACTGGTGGTATGTGTGCCCTTGAACAATGTAGTTAATCCCAGCGTTGGTCTACAGACATGTGACCTTTGACCTAGAAGTTAATAAATGTAAGTTGCTGTAGATAAGCGTATTAGCTAAATACAATGCAGATTTTTGTTGTGTTTCTGAATGGTGTTGGATGTCCAAATCCGTTCCACTCTAAGTGAAAGAGGTGTGCTTGCTTCGGGTTAGCTCAACAGAAACTCCACGCCTCTCACCGCGCATCTGACGGGAGGGGGGGTTAAGAAGGTGACACCAAGACCCCTTTCAGTGGGTTGCTAGTTGGAATACAGGAGTTGGTACATTTCACTGCACTGGTAACCACAGCACTGCGGCCTCATCGTCCTTTGCAGTTTTATAGTCCTGCCGCAGAACAGTGCTGCTATAACCTTAAGTGAAACACACTTTGAGTAAGTCGTTTCTCTGGAAGTGCTGTGACAGGTTATCCCTTTCCCCTCTGTCACCCCAGAGCAACCTGGCAACAGACAAATCTGGCTCTTGGTGGAACTTCGACGGCTCAAGACGGGCCATGAAATGTAAAAGAATAAATTATGAAAGGGTTATGAGCTGCTCTGTGGTGCTAACTGTCTGTATTCATTCAGTGACGGGAGTCGTTTTTAGAGGAAACCCAACTCTGCGTGTGTACTGGGTGACAATGGGTCTCCCGATCTGGTTTTGGAATTTGCAAAGCCCTGCCCTCTGGAATCGCTTTGTGTGTGTGTGTGTGTGTGTGTGTGTGTGTGTGTGTGAGAGAGAGTTTGGGTGGAGGGTGGTGTTGTGAGTTGCACCTTTAGCATATGCTGCACTAAAAAAAGATCGTAAAGCTTCTCTGAGTGAGTGAACATCTCTCTTACCTACAGTGTGTCACAAAATAGACTTAAAATGAAACAGCAAAGATATTTAAGTTACCAAACACACACACACACAAACATCCTTGATGCTGATCATACACCGAAGGGAGACTGACTTGCAGCACTCCTATTTCCAGTTGTGCAAGTTGCCTGGCTCTGGACAATGTCTTGCAGACATCTGAAATTCTCTCTCTCTCTCTCTCTCTCTCTCTCTCTCTCTCTGTGATCCCCCCCCCTTTTCCCTTAGGCTTGGGCTTGGTTTGCTCTGAAGCAGGCCTGACTGAAGTAGGATCCTCTGTCTCAGCTTGTCTTTCCCCCTCTCTCTCTCTCTCTCTCTCTCTCTCTCTCTCTCTCTCTTTCCCTCTTTCTCTTTTCCTTTGACAGCTCCTGTCCCAACATGTCTGTGCTTCTCTCCTTCCCTTCTTGTCTGTCTGGTTTACTTCCCCCATCTTTTGGTTTTATAACTGGAAATCATGGGAAACACGCAGCCTCTGACGTTTGCTGCACGAAGCCAAAATGTCATATCTTGTTGACATTTTTTTACTGCTCTGTGTTGCTACTGTAGTGGCTGTTTACTTTAATTGGGTTGTCTCTGGTGCCTAGTTGTAATTACAATTCAAAGCCACTGACTGTAAGCTGGTGAGATAGGATTCCGATGCATCCACATCTCGTTGCTCTGAGCTTTAGAGGAAATAGATGGTGAGACTGATATCTGTGAATGGTCTCTGATCTGGAACGTGTGTTGGAAGCCTGTCTTTGGCACATTTATATCCAATATTTCCCCCGTTGGTCGAGATATCAATGCTAAGAGTTGACAGATTGCCAAGTTCTGTACCTCTTTTGTATATGTACGCACACAAACTGGACCAACTGCAAATCTCCATGAACTTGATTGGAGAAGTTTTTCATTTTTTTTTAATATGTAATTGTTCCATCAACAATCATTTTATCGATAATTAATACACAATAAACGAATCTGGTTCCGTGTTGTGCTGTTGTTGGTCTGTGACTGAAGCGTCCATTATCTGTTATCGTGCACACTGCTGTGTTTTACTGTACTTTTTATTCACTTCAACTATACTCTGTCCTCTTCCACTATACTCTGTTCTGTTTTAGTATACTATACTCTCTTCTCTCCTACTACACTCCATTCTGTTTTACTGTACACTTTATTCAGTTCAGCTGTACTCCATTCTGTTTCAGTGGACTTTATTCAGTTCAACCAGACTCTGTTCTCTTCTGTTGTCCTCTGCTTCATTCTGCCCTAGAGTATCTTTTTCTGCTGCTCTGTCGTGTACTCTCTCTCTTGTTCTCTGTTTTGTGTACTTTGTTCTGTTCCATGTAAGCGTGTTCTGCCCTTTCACTGCAGGGCTTTCTAGAAAGCTCTGGAATCACACATTTGAAGCTTCTTAAACGAACGCCTCTGGTCTGTTTTTAGCATTGCGTTGCTTTGCATTTTAGCATTGTGTACTTTGCATGTCCTCGACAGCGCTCGGCGGAACCTCTGCTTCCCACGCGGCGTTTCCTGGTTTTTTTTTTGGCGCGCTCTGGTCTTTGTCTGTGATGGAGCGCATCTGTAGACAGCACCAGCGCTATCGGCTGGCCCGGCTCATTTGGTTTGGCTCTCTGCCAGCGTGCAGTCATTTTTGGTGTAAACATAGAGCCTAAGCCAAGCGGATTGTCCATTCAGTGACTCCCCGTCTAAGCAGAGTTACCCAAGCATGACTCACCTGGAGGGGGAGGGGCCCCATCAGAGGTCTGCCGTGTTTACTCGGCCGTGTCTGTGTGTGTGTGTGTGTGTTAGAGAGAGTTTGGATGTGTGCGTCTGGAAAAAAACTGATTTTTTTTCCCTCCTCAGTATTCCTAGATAGATTTCCCTTTTCAAAAGGAAAAGTCACTTCATGTTTTTACATTATTTTACTTGTGCGTTTTAGCTTCAGTACTGATTTATAATAGGACAGAGGTCTTATAAACCCCAGTTCTGGAGACTCCCTGCCCTGCAGACCTTTGTTTTAACCCTTTGTTATTACAGTTCTTTGAGCTAATCAAGGGTTTGATGATGAGTTGCTCCATCTGTGATTCCAGTCATCAGCTAATCATCAAACCCCTGATTAAAGACAAATAGATGGGGGGGCTGAAAGGGCCAAGACTGGAGATGGAAACCACTGTAACAGGACTTCTGTCTTTACATTTACACGCCTGTTGAATGGTTCCAAAGGTTACGCTTTTTTTGCATTGGTCTTTTGGTATTATAGGTTATAACCGTTCGTAGGTAACCGTATGACACAGAATAAAGGATTGTTCTCTCTAGTGTACTATGATGTCTGAGTCTCACTATCCATATTTGTGCATTTGTTTTTGAGGGTATGTGATCTCAAAGTAATCATCAGTTTTAAACACCAACGTCAAATATATATGATTTACAGTAGGTTCAGTGAACCTCCTTTCTCAGCTGTGTGCTGTCTCTCTGTCTAATACATGTTTATATATATGCATATATATGTTTATATATGTTTTGTTTTTTTCTTCTTCTTCTTTTTCTACTAAGGCTCTAGATGCTGATCGCAGTGTTCTCCACAAGATTAAGAAATCTGTGAAAGCTATCAACTCATCTGGGCTCAGTGAGTACAGTATACCTCTTTACCATCATTCATTCTTCCTTTCAACACTTTCCCACACTCCTCCTCTGATTTTAATTTCTGTTTGTCTTTGTAAACGAGGCAGTGATCAAAACCTGTGAGAAGTACTCGGGTAAAAACAGAGAATTAGCACCTTTTGTTACACCTGAATACGGACAGGCTTTCTGCAACCTGATAGGACACGCTGATTAAAACTACAGCTTCAGCTCCACCTTTCATCTGAACCAGCTTCCCAGAGGTGGTCAAACTTGTATTTATTTTTTTTTTACAACAAAATCGTTGGAAAGGAAAAACTTGTCTTTACGCCCATTGAGTGAAAATGAGGAGAGACGAAGGTGTCGTGTCAGGGGTGGAAGGAAAAAACAAAAAAAAAAAACAAGTTATCGACATTTTTATCATTCCAGTTTGCCGCGTGCGTACCTGTCCCAGCAAGTCTGTGTCGAAACCTTCCTCACTGTTCCACAACCAGGTCAAACGTGGATCTAAACCGTAACCGTGAACACTAGGCTGTCTGCTCACGGTCTTCTCCCAAACAGTGGCTCCCCCTCTGACCAGACCTTCAAAGCGAAAACACCGCAATTAAGACCACATACTGCTTTCAATTGAAGCTTTCTGGAGTCACACTTGACCCACTGACTCCTTTAGAACCTGAGTAGTAAGATACACAGAGAAGGGAAGCAGTTGTGTCGAAATATTGGGACAGGGCAGATGTGTAAACTCAGATAACCACAGGACCAGGTGTGCGGTAATACAGTAGTGGTGACTCAGCTCTTCACTTCTGCATCGATGTTTATTTTAATCCCGTAACAGCATGAAGAATTCCCAGCAGCCCCTGCTGTCGTCTGTAGTCTGATGGTTAAGATTCTACCCACAGACAGCAAATTGAAATCTCCACAGATGGCATTTCTATAGAGCATCCTTTGCATTGTGTGAACGTCAAACTCCACAATTCATATACAAAGTTCATGAGCTGTAATTGAAGATGAAAAACGACATAAGTTGCTTATTTGCTTATTTGTTTTTTTCTAATTTCCACGCTTGCAACAAGTTATTCCAGAGGATAAGTATTTTTATTTATTTATTTATTTATTTATTTTATGGCTGTGACTGAAAACAAAACAAAAAGGTGACTGGCTGGAAAACACAACAAGTTGTTTCCTCTCTCAGTTTTAGCGAGCTAGCGTGTGTTTAAATGAAGCCGTCTACGTTAGCCGCAACAGCCAAATCCTGCCCCACACAAAAATAACCTCAGAGCATTCGTTGTTCTTTTCAGAAACACAGCTCAGCTCACAAAGTTAGCTCTCATGTGATTCCCTTACAACATTGTTAAAAAGATGGGAGAGGTTCTGAGGTTACTTTAGTGGCTTTGTTTTTGGCCATATCTTTGTAAGTATACAAATGACCAGCGTAACTGTGGGTACAAGTTGTTCTAGGCTGTGAGACAGTTTGATAAGGATAATTTGTGGTCTTGATTTTGCTCTGGGTCGCTGAAGTTAAGAAATGAGGGTTTGTGCGAATCAGTGTGTGATTGCTTTGGTCCAGTGGTTTATCATGAAAACCAAGAGAGACAAAGATGTATTTTGCAACGCTAGAGAAAACATACCCGCTCACTGACAGGATTTGGTCAGACAAAAGGCAGCAACTTCTCTACCCAGACACCAATATAACTTCTGCCAAAGCAGACATAACTTCCCTCTCAGTTTTGCTTAATTTGTATATATCTGACTGTTACAGCAAGTGCTGTATGTGGTTGACTGTGAACTTTCTCCGCCCTTAGACTTTGTGGAAGTTCTCACTGTGAAAAACTCTTGGTTTTTTTTTTCTTCTTAAATGTTAATCTGTTTAATATGAAAGTTTCACAACTCCAAAAGGCTGTAATGTTAAGAAGCCAAAAACTGTTTCAGAAACCGTGTTTCAAAATTCTGGCATGTTGAGTCATTCAGTCGTTGGCAGAACATAAATTTAAAAACAAGTAATTATCTGCAGTTATGTTAATGACAAGGCATCATCAACCACACACAAAAAAGCAGAAGCATGAATGATACACACACTTTGACATTACACCCACTCCGTGAAGACCGAGGGTTGTGACTGTTATTTAACAGTTTCCTAAACGGGAGCTGTATAAAGAGGGTGTGTAAGGGTGTGTGACCTGATTGGGTGTGGTTCTATCTCCTCAGCCCATGTGGAGAATGAAGAGCAGTACATCCAAGCGCTGGAGAAATTCGGGGACAGTTTCGTCTATAAAGATGATCCTGAGGTTCGTGCCGCGTTCCTCAAGTTCTCTGCCTTCACCAAAGAGCTCACTGCTCTCTTCAAGAACCTGGTAAGAATAACCAAAGTTCCAGATCTTTTTTTTCGGGGGTGGGGTGGGGTGGGGTGGGGGGTGGGGGGCTTCTGGGTTCTGGACGCGTCTATTTCGATGCAATGTTTTTTAGGATTTCGGAGAACTTCATAATCACTCAGACTCTCATTTTTGTCTTCACAGCTTCAGAATATGAACAACATCATCTCCTTCCCATTGGACAGTCTACTAAAGGGAGATCTCAAAGGGGTCAAAGGGGTATGCGCTCGCCGAATCTCCAAACGATGTCCTGAAATCCCAGACGTAGTTTTTGACGAGAGCAAATAAGAGCCTTCTCAATGGTCTTTGTGTATGGAGGGGCTTAAGTCCATTTTAAGACCAGTAATTAGGCCCATGAAGATCCTTTTGAAGTCTAACAGACACGTTTACAAAATTACAGAGACAGTGATTGGCTGGTTGACAACGTTCCGCATAGAAGCTGTCTCGTTACTTTTGCTGCACAACAGTTCTTTTAGCATTTGCTTACGGCTTTTGATAAATCGGGCCACTGCATTTGCTCTAATCTTAGCCACAAAGCATTTTCAAACCTGGTGGGAAATACCTGTTAAGGTTGTCTGGGTTTTTTTTTTTTTTTTTTTGTAGAATGTGTATCATGGTATGTTCAAGTATGTGGTGTTTTTCCAGCATTAAGCTATTTCCAAACATTTGCCATTCATTTAACGCACATTCAGTGAAGAACATACAGTTATAGGAGTAGCAGCATTCTCCTGTTTAAATCACTTTAAAAACAAAGCTCCTAATAGGTGCAATACAACTCTGAAAAGACCTCCAGACTGCCACAGACCTGGAAAAATCAACAGTTGCAGATTTGCTGTGCATTTGATGTCCTCAAATCATCTGGAACGTTCTTCCTTAATGTGTTTATTGTCCTCTGTTTGGAGATAAAAGTTTATGCAATTGTTTGACGGGCTGTGCGGAGATATTTCGGACTTATTTCTTCTAATGGTGTACGCTGACACTTCTTTTTTGTCTTGACAGGATCTAAAAAAACCATTCGACAAAGCCTGGAAGGATTATGAAACAAAGCTGTAAGGGTCTCTTCATTTTTTCACCTTCTTTATTGTGTGTGTGTGTGTGTGTGTGTGTGTGTGTGTGTGTGTGTGTGTGTGTGTGTGTGTGTGTGTGTGTAGAGAGAGTGTAGGTAACCAGCCGCAAATGGAAATTGTCTGTCTGGGAAGGTGGTAATTACGGGTTAGGTTTCAGTTCAGCTCCGTGTTTACTGCCTAACCCCAATGATAAGCTTTAGGGTGCCTAGTTGTTTAGAGCAACACTCTGAAGTGATATAAGCACAGATACATACACACACATATGTGTGTGTGTGTGTGTGTGTATATATATATATATATATATATATATATATATATATATATATATATATATATATAACATACATAACAAAGTATATACAATGGTAGTGGATAAACCGAGGCTAAAAACAGACCAATAAGCTTGTCGGAACTCAGGTTTCACCACCCTGTCTTGCCTGCTCTGAAACAGAAGTTTCTTTAGTCTTTCGTAACCTGTTCCTTTACCTTAAGAGAACTCTTAAAAGTAGAGAGGGGTAAGTGGAGTACTCTTCACTGACTGTGCCGAAAGCCACGAATGCTCACAGAGAGTGTTAACATAGGTCAGAGTTAACGGACGTCAGCGGGTGCAAGACTTGAACGACTGGTTGTCCCGAGGAGATTCTCAAGACATGCATCAGAAATCCATCTGCTGTAATATCGTCCAGTCCTAAATGATTCTTCGCAACAGAATAGTCTCCTTAGCACCGGTTTAGTCTCTGTTTAAATGGCATTAAATGGCATGGAGTATTTGTTCGTCATAATCTAGAGTAGAAGAATCATATCAGATTACATTTGCTATGAGTTTGTTTTTTTTGACTGAGTGGAAATTCTTACGCCTTAACCTGTTATTAGTATTGTTTAAACAAGGTGTGGCTAAGAGGTTAATCCATGGTCCTCCACAGAGGCAGCGAATTCCAAGTTTGACCAAGGTCACACTGAGCAAGTCAGATCAACAGGCTTTTATAAAAGGTTGCTTTTAAGTTATTTGAGCCGAATGTTTTTTTTTTTTTTTTCACCAGACCTTCTTACAGTTAAATTTCCCCAGACTTAGACAGTGTTGTCTTGTTGAAAAGTAACAGCCATGTGACACTAATTTTGGGTTTCCCGACATCTGCCTCAGACATCAGTTAAACCAAACGTGACTCATAACATGGAAGAATTTTGTCTTTTATTTTGTACTTTGTACCTCTACTCAATGTCTGCAGCACAAAAATGCAGTCTGGTCAAACCATCATTTTAAAATCAGCAGAACGGAGGAATCGTCAGTTCTTTTTTTAGAAATTGACGTTTTCAGTCGAACAGTCATTTTGCTCTAAGCTCATACCGTTGTATTAAACTGCCAGGATGGGGTCATGAATGAGTGAATTCAGATCCTCACACAGCATTAGTTGCTCTGACTGTGGGGTAATTGTGCCATTCGCTCCTATGCACTGCTTGGTCTATACTCTTTCCTACGCTATGGGAGATTCGATATAAGACCTGCCTATTTTTCTTCTCTCCCAACAGTGCAAAGATAGAGAAAGAGAAGAGGGAGCATGCAAAGCAACATGGGTTAATCCGGTCAGAGATTAGTGGCGGAGAGATAGCCGAAGAGATGGAGAAAGAGAGAAGACTCTTCCAGCTGCACATGTGTGAGGTGAGAGGGTGCAGTTCAGCCTCCAGCCACTGGGGGCAGTATTTTTTTTTTTCACTGATTCATGTAAAGAATACTGATGGACCTGAAAAGCAAAGTATTGCTTCATTTCCATTCATCCTTTACCTTGAAGTCCGATGTGGCCAGTCAGAATAATTGTTCAGTGACCCATCAAGGGTTTGGAGAACAACAGGCAAGGCTAGATCTGAGGAGTGTTTAAACTGAATACCTCACTCTCACTCATTATCTAAGCTGCCTATCCTGATTATGGTCGCGGGGTAAAACTGAATACCTCTGGTCTGAATTGTTGTGATGCTGCATATAAGATGAAATTAAGCTGAAAACGACAGACTCCGAATCTTTTTTCTTTGATGTTCCAGTACCTACTCAAAGTGAATGAAATCAAAGTGAAGAAAGGTGTGGATTTGCTTCAGAACCTCATTAAATATTTTCATGCCCAATGCAAGTAAGTTTTTTTTTTTTTTTCCCCTATCCCAGTGTGACTGGTTGATTTGAACTCTTCTAGAGGCAAGCCAGTGACATTAATTTGTCTGTCGTTCATAGTTTCTTCCAGGACGGTCTGAAGGTGGTGGAGAACCTGAAGCCTGCCATGGAGGAGCTCTCCACAGATTTGGCAGAGGTGAGACACTGACTGGTTCAATTTTTAATGTAGCTCAGTCCTCGCCTGACAGGATGAAAGGATTTCTATTTCAAGCTCAGACCAAGTTTAACAAGAGTAAATGTTTGAGTGTGGGCTTCCCGTTCCTGCCATGTGGGTTGTGGTTCGTCTATGGTAAAAAGTGATGGCGCGTCAGTGAATATGATCCAGTTCAATTATTTACACAGTTGTTACCTCAGCTTGTGTAAACAGACACTTTCATGCCAAACACATTTAAATTGTTCTCTGTGTGATTCCTTCCGTTTGTTCATTTTGTGTGTGTGTGTGTGTGTGTGTGTGTGTGTTTGCATGTGTGGGCATCTGTGAAATACTTCTCACTCTGTGTGTTTGTGTGTGTCGTGTGACGTGTGTGTCTTCTCTCTGCCTTCAGATCAAGCAGACGCAGGATGGCGAGAGGAAGCAGTTGATGCAGTTGAGAGATGTCCTGAAATGCTCTCTACAGTGTGAATCTAAAGATGTGAGGCAACTCCTACTCACAATTCAGATAAAATCCATTCAGTGTGCGTGCATGTGCACATGTCTGTCTTAAGTAACTGCCGGTGTAATGGCATGAATCAAGGCCCAGTCTAGAATTCAGTCTGGAGTCCATTCTAGCTTTATGGCGTCAGCTCTCACGTTCGATCCAGGAACCCTCAACAGTGTGGGAAGAATTCTTCTTGACCCTTTTTTTTTTATTAGCTAGCTCTGTGTGAATACACTCACATATTCACACAAGAAGACCTTTGTCAGCTCGAATGAATATCCTTAACAACTGTGAGAATTAAAAGGAATAAAAAAATCAGCTTTGATTAAGTCGAATTTCAGGCTTGGGTAGTCCCAGCACACATGTGTTAGCGATCTCTTTTAATCTCCCTTAAGCTCATTCATCCTTCAGCAGGCCTTCAGGTTTGAGTGCAATATAACAACCAAAAAAACTCTTCCACACAATGACAAGAGTTTGCATGTAGCTTTTTGAAGGCTCATAAGACACAACTACAGAGCCATACGTCACAGTCAGTCTCCTGTAAGAAAAACACCCCATCCCGACATTAACACAAACAGTGTTCAGGGCCGAGTGGTAGTCTCCAGTGTGATAACAAATACTGCCTAGAGGATTAACTAGAGGGTTACTGGATCAGAGGGTTGTGGGTTTGGGAGGTGTTTGACCTTTTGCATAGTTGACACTGTAAACTTTATTTGACCTAAAAGTTGCTTCAGGGTCTTGTGACCTCTCACACGGTGAATCACTCTGATTAAGAGCATCGGCTAAAGAAATAAGCAGAAGTGCGTTGTCTTGGTTTTCTCACTCCTCTGTGTTTGTGTCTGAGACAGAACATGGACGTGCAGGGTAAACAGAGCCAGGGCTACAGCCTTCACCAGCTCCAGGGGGACAAAACCCACGGCACGGAGCGCAGTGGAATGCTGTACAAGAGGAGCGAGGGGTGGGTGAACGTAACCTGGTCTCCCTCGGCCGACCCCTTAGAGACAAGGGTCCAAAAACCATTCTGCTATTTTTTTAATCTAATGCCCACCAACCCCCCCCTTTTTTTTTCTTTTCATGTGACTACATACATTTCAGTTTTGTTTTTAAGCATACATTTTAGGTCTGTTTTCAAGCATGAAAGCAAAAAAAAAAAAAAAGAATAATAATATTCGGTTCTGTTGGCTGGAGACGGCACAAAAACTGGTTAGCATAATGTACTCCGTTTCTCTTTACTGTACCCCCTCCAAACACACACACACACACACACACACTCTTCTTTAGGCTCAGGAGGGTGTGGCAGAAAAGGAAATGTTCAGTGAAGAACGGATTTCTGACCATCTCGCATGGAACGGTAAGCAGATCCAACACCCCCATGTCCCCCCCCCCCGCATGCTCTCATCCTGGTGATCCTTGCATGGCTCTCTCCTCTCCTGGGTGATTTACGATATCCAAAATTTGGGCAAAATTTATTATTTTTTTTATTTGATTTTTTTTTGTGTGTGTGTGTGTTTTGTTTTGTGCGGTTGTGAAGTTTGATTCACACATTGAATCAGAATCTAGCAAGAGGAGGATAAGGAAGATGAGGAAGAGCTTAAGGAAGAGACTGAAGAGAAGAATGTCAGGGAGAAGGTCCCGAAAGAGGAAATTAGTAAACACTTTTTTTTTGTTTGTTTGTTTGTTTGTTTATGAAGCTCTTTTTTTTTTTTTTGTACAGTAAGATTTCCATAGATGAGAATGTCTTTTGGAGTTTTTTTGGGGGGGGTCTTCGTTTGGCTCTGGGTCTAGTCAGACAATAAACTTCACGCTAACAAACCTCGGCTCCAGCAAGATGCACCTTGTTGCTATGGAAACGTGATTGATTGACACCTGTCAGAACTGCAGATGTCTCTTACACGGATGCAATGGATTTCACTTAATCTTTCTCTATAGACCTTTCTACAAGCCTTTTTTCGAGAGCAGCCAGAGCCAACCTTTATCGCGTCAGTCGGTAACTCTATGTAATCCCAATACATCCTGTTTATGATTAGATTCTACATCTCCTGATTTTGCCCATTTTATGTTTTAACAATCCGCTGCCCAAATGAAAATAGCCATGCAAGGATACATTTGGATCTCTGAAACTGACTGAAACATAGTGTAATTCTGATTCATTTCACCTCCACTACCTCACAATGTCCAGAGAAATCTGGTCGTCTGAATGTAATTTATAATTAATTTTGATGATCATTGATGATTTATTATTTTAAAATCTAACGTTTCAGCGACTTGCTTGGATGAATTCTTTGCATCAGAATGATATGTTCACATGTTCACCTGCACAGTGTCCTGGAGAGAAACCTCTGCGACCTTTGACCACTGTGACAAGGTCAAGAGTGTGTAACCAGGGTGCATGACGTGTCATGACATCTACACCTTGCCTGTCACAAATGTCACTCTTTCTAACCTCTGGCATTTGAATAGCAGCCACTGAAATCTATCTTGAGTGATATAAATCACTCGAAAGCTTATTTTTGCAACAGTGTTACCTGTCAGACATTCCCTTACCGCTGCAAACAAAAGTTTTTATGTGTGAATTTCAGTGCATGTCTGTTCAGATTGGGCCATATCAAAAGATCAATAAATAAATAAAACACTGCCCCTTTCCCTGTCTCTCCTGCCTACAGACCAACAGACAACCAGCAAAACTCAACCTGTTAACCTGTCAGGTCAAACGCAACCCAGACGAGAAGAAAAGCTTCGAGCTCATTTCCCGTATGTAGCGACTGCGTAGCCATTACATCACATGACTAAGAAAGCAAATAAGTAGATAACCATGGGAGACTAATGATGCTGTTATTGACAATAACTCATACATAAAGACCATAGTTACTAATACAGAGGAAAGCAAAAAGTGGACAGTGAAACACAAGTCTCAGGCTGTCAGTGTACACTTTCACTGGTGATGCCGCTGAGTGTGTTAACTAATGTCTGTGTTACCTCTCGTTAAAGTTCAGACTGTCTATGCTCACTGTCGTTAGAGTTTAGACTGCCTCTATTCCCTATTTTAGTGTTTAGGCTGTATGTGTTCACTATCATTAGTGTTTAGACTGTCTGTGTTAACTGTTGTTATTGTTTAGACTGCCTGTGTTCACTGCTGATTAGACTGTGAGAACATTAGTAACAGTCTTTGTGTGTGATGACCGTCCCTGCTGTTGGTAGAATTCATATGTGGACACTGTCACAACCGTACTGTGATCTTTCCCTCTTCTCCCCTCCTCTCTGACACAGACGACAGGACGTATCACTTTCAAGCTGAGGATGAGACGGAATGTCAGATGTAAGTCTACCCACCAGAGGAGCGGTGTTTTACGATGGCGTGAAAGAAGCGTGTGTGTGTGTGTGTGTGTGTGTTCGGGATAGAGTACAGAACGCCACGCGTGTTTGTCTGTCTGTGTGTAACTGAAAGACTTAAAGTCACGTGAACCTCAGTCGCGCTCAGTTCACTCCATTTGTGTCCAGAACCTCCTCATCACATTATTACATAACAGTTTTTCTCCATTCACTGACTTAAACACTGTCTCACTACGTCCTCCCTCTCTCTCTCTCTCTCTCTCTCTCTCTCTCTTTCTCTCTCTCTTTCTCTCTCTCTCTCTTTCTCTCTCTTTGTCTCTCTCTCTCTGTCTCTCTCTCTTTCTCTCTCTCTCTCTCTCTCTCTCTCTTTCTCTCTCTTTCTCTCTCTCTCTTTGTCTCTCTCTCTCTCTCTCTTTCTCTCTCTTTGTCTCTCTCTCTCTGTCTCTCTCTCTCTCTCTCTCTCTCTCTCTCTCTCTGCGTGTGTGTGATCTCCTTGATTGCAGATGGATCTCTGTGCTCCAGAACAGTAAGGACGAGGCGCTGAACAACGCGTTTAAAGGAGACCAGGATGAGGGGGAGAACAACATCGTGCAGGAGCTGACGAAGGCCATCGTGGAGGAGGTGAAAAGGATGAGCGGGAACAACGTGTGCTGCGACTGCGGAGCGCCCGGTGAGTCAACGAAAAAAAAAAAACCCCAGTTCACTTTAGTTCATGCAGTTCAACCCGGACTGAGTCACTGAAGGGTTTGAACAACTGATTGGGCCCCGTTCCAGTTTCCTTCAGTGTTCCCTTTCCTTGTGACCTTGCTCTCTTAAAGAACAGAATGCGCGGCAGTTTCGACTGAGACTCTGTCAGGCCGTCATGTTACTTTTGCTTGTTACTGCCTTAGTACAGTCAGCCCTGTTAGAACTGGAGTAACTGTAGTAACTTTAGTAGAGAAAGACGCAAGGAAAGGAGTCATGTGAGAGTTTTGGGACAGGGCCCAGTCATTTAAATAATACAGACATTTATTTGACCCAGGCTTAACACACAACACCCACACACACTCAGACTGCCAAATTGTTCATTCAAATGTTGCGGTTTAGTTCACAGAGAGCATGCTGACTAATCTTCCTATAAGATTAATTTCAGTGTCTGTTACTGCCATCTGTGCACAGTCATGCCATTTGCAATTTTACATTATGTGGAATAAATTTAACTTTTTACTTCACATTGTTAATTAAGGTCATAATTACACAATTAATTATGCTTTTCAAATTACTTGGATTTTGCATTGCATTTGCATTGCTATGAATTCTAATTATGTAATTACTTACATGAGTAATTACAGTGGTTATTCGGTTGTATTTGGGTATGTTATTACTGATAGATTTGGTGAATGGAATTTTCCTGTTTTCTGTACAATGGAGGGGTGTGTGTGTGTGATTCCTTAATATCACATCAAAGTTTTTAAGCACTTGGGTGTCACTCACAGCTTGGGTAAATTTCCAGTCTGCATGTGCTGAGTCATGCTAGCCCAACATGTTTCTGTTGAATATGCAGTTAGACTTATCTCAGAGTACAGAGCAGCAGTGTCTGTCTGGGGGTTTACAGGAGAAAACAGGGCAGTATTTGTGTTTGTTTACAGAGTGAAATGTCACTCACTGACTAGACATGTGAAACCACAAAGACTAAAAGTGACTATACCGATGTAGCTGTTTATGCAGTTTGAAAGATAAGGAGAGAAATAGTTTACACACAGAGATATGAAAAATGAACGGAGAGCAGGTAAGCTTTGATGTCATAAGGTCAGGAGAAAGAAAACAGTTTCTTCAACACTGACGGAGACAGACACAAAAGCCCCAACAGCCGCCATAAAAAAAATTAATCGATCCATGTTGATGAATTGATAAATACATCAGTTCTTTTGTTCATTCATTCAGATTCAGTATAATAAGTGTACCATTAAGAAAAATGATACCACAACACAGCAGATGCATGACTGACTGACTGAATTGTGCAGTTAAATTTGAATGTTTTGGAGAGCGCTTGGCATTAAATGACTCATCCAACAAGCATTGTGTTGCTGTGTAGATCCAACTTGGCTTTCCACCAACCTGGGAGTGTTGATATGTATAGAATGTTCTGGAATCCATCGGGAGCTGGGCGTTCACTATTCGAGAATACAGTCTCTCACTCTGGATGTTCTCGGCACGTCGGAGCTCTTGGTGAGTGGTGGAAATGGGCGTTATTGAGAGACGCCTCGAAAATCGAAACGTGTTTGAGCGATGGAAAACAGAGCGCTGAATCTCTTGCTCTCTCTCAGCTTGCTAAGAATGTCGGGAATGCCGCTTTCAATGACATCATGGAGGCAAAGCTGTCATCGCAGGACATTTCCAAGCCCAGCCCCTCCAGTGACATGTGAGTGATTGACAGTGAGGCCACGCCCACATTTCTCCTGCGTCTCACGAGAAACCACCCATTTACTGCCATTTTAATTTCTTTATATTTACCTGAGCTTATTGTGATTAGGCATACAAACAGTCTGATGTTTCTGATATATGAGCTCTGAAAATATATACTAACTCGAAACTATTTTGACATGGATGCTATGAGGTGCTTTATAATGCTCTTATATAATTAGAAGTCTTGAGTCACTAAAAACAGCTGTTATAATTCATTCTTACACCGGTCACAACTCATGATACCCTTCATGTATACGTCATGCTGTGTGGTTCAAATAGTACATTACTGTATTCAGGCTTTTCATGTTATGCATTATCTCCTCATTAATTTGATTTGCAACTACTGATGTTTATAACTGTTTATTACACGTTTGTTTCAACAGTAGTGCCATGTCATTGTTAGAAGTCGCATCAGCGCATGTGACTACCTGATTCTCACTCTAAGAGATAAAATAAACCCTTAATGCTTAACCCTAATACTCCCTGATTTCTCTTTACTTCTCATCGGCCGCTCTCATCCGGCCATCAGGCAGACGCGGAAGGACTTCATCATGGCCAAATACACGGAGAAACGCTTCGCGGAGCGAAAGTGCGCGGACTCGGCGGCCAGGCTGCACACCCTGTGCGAGGCCGTTAAAAACCGTGACATATTCGCCCTCATACAGGTCTATGCCGAGGGAGTGGATCTGATGGAGCCCATCTCGCTGGCCAATGAGCACGTGAGTCTGGATCACTGTTCCGCCAGGCGGCATCGCAAACACGCTGAGAATAGCTCTTCGCTGGGTTACAGTCAAAATGTGAAATGGTTGTCTTATTGCACTCCTCTGTTATTCTCCAGCGGGAAAAAAAGATACACGTGTTTCTACTTTACATACTGCAAACCTTGGCATTTTACCAAAGCCACTGTGCAAGCATTAGTTACTGTTGTTTCAGCTCAAACATTTGTCTTCCTTTAACAGGAGCCAGGAGAAACCGCACTGCACTTGGCTGTGAGAATGGTAGACCGAAACTCTCTACATATAGTGGACTTCCTGGTCCAGAACAGGTAGGGTCACATTACTGCAGTGTTTTGACTGCTACTCTTATCCTGACGCAATGAAGGTGATGCACAGAGTACTGGAAAACATAAGTTAAGGTCTTAGTTTGGGCCAGTTTGTCACAGTGTTAAATGGAATCTTGTCTCGTGTGTGTGTGTGTTTTAACAGCTCGAACTTAGACAAACAGACAGCGAAAGGAAGCACAGCTGTGCACTACTGCTGTTTGACTGACAACAGTGAATGTCTGAAACTCTTGCTCCGGGGCAAGGCCTCCGTTAACATTGGTGAGCATTTGTACATACACACTCACATACATGTAAGTCGTACACTCATATCCAATCATGTATGCACTATTAAATAATACAGTGATGTTTGCCTGTTTTACGATGGTCTGTCTGTCCACATACAGCGAACGAAGCAGGAGAGACTCCACTGGACCTTGCCAGGCGTCTGAGACACACACAGTGTGAAGATCTGGTAAGTTCTGGGTTTTCACTTTTACATTCCTGTTCTTTAAGCGCCTTATGCAAGTTGATTGGCTTTACTGGGAGTGTTTTTCACGAAGGACCGGTGAGCGAAGTGTCGCTTAAGGAGAATGGATTGACTGTCGTACCTTTGATGTTTCACATAGACATGTGTCTATAACTGTGACTGAATGTAGGGATCTTGTTTACCCACTTGTTGTTGCTGTTGTCGATGTTAACCTGTCTGGCGTTATCGACAGCTAAACCAAGCCCACACAGGGAAGTTCAACGTACACGTGCACGTGGAGTATGAGTGGCGGCTACATAACGATGACTTGGATGAAAGCGAAGACGAGATGGAGGAAAAGGTGAGAGCCGCACCGGCGTAGAGTCAAACTGCTCTCTTTTATACGTTAGCATTAACATGGCCAACAGCATTAAGCAGGTTGCCTCCCTGATCCAGTCTGTGTAATTTCAAAAAGCTTACTGTTGACAAAATCGACAGTTATTTGTTAGATCACAGCAAAACTGAGGGAAAACCAACAATGTAGGTACTGTCTCTTTGCTATTTTGGTTATCCCCTTTCCTTGGGACACTGAGACGGCGATGGTTGTTTAAATACGTCAGATGCAGCTTACAAATATACCCTCCCTCCTCTAATAAATTATGACTGATGCGCTAAATTTTAACATTGTACTAGCATCTCATTTACAAAGAACCCCAATGCTAGGCAAGGCATAGCATAACGACAAGCTGACAGTATGGATATGATCCTGTGTGTGTGTGTGTGTGTGTGTGTGTGTGTGTGTGTGTGTGTGTGGATTGTTTTAGCCCATTCCCCAGAGGAGAGACGATCGTCCGGTGAGCTGTCTCATCCCCGGCACCTCCCCCATGCCTCCCAACATGGCGTCTTTGGCGCGTGACGTGGTCAATGCTGTCAGAGACAGGGACAGACAGAGGAACTTTATCAGCAGCGTGGTGTTTAATGAGACGTACGGTACCACGCTGGACCTCCCCGGGGTTCCTGGGGTGCCCGTTCCACCTCTGCCGCCGCGTAACCCTGCCAAAGGTAAGATCTGTAGAATGAACCTGTTTTAGATAAGACAGTATCGTACCGTGCAATACGGTTATGTGTTGTACTGATATGTTATACTTTACAGTACAATACAACATGATGCAATATTGCGATACTTTACAATACTATACAATTTGATGCGTGACACAACATTAAGATGCTTTACTATGCTGTACAAGATGATGCAACATTATGATACTTTACAATACCGTGCAGCACGATACAATATTACGATACTTTACAGTACTGTACAACATGATACAATATTACAATAACATTATAATCGGTCGGTGATTTGTAGGGGGGTGAGGGGGGATGCCATCCCCTTTGTTCGCAGAATGACCAAAATGCATCCCCCTTGTTAACCTGCCATCCCTGCATGTACTCTATAGAGTAGTGTCAGTGACCATTGGGCCATCCCCCTGTTAAAAAATGACAATCACCTACTGACTACAATACAATGCAACATGATACGATATTGCTCTACACTGTACTATAGAATACTGTACAGTATAATACTAAACTATAAAATGCAGTTCTTAGCTACAGTAAACTTTACTGTACAATATTGCATCATACAGTATTGTACTATGTGTTCGCTGGCAAAATGGACATGTTGTTACACTTCATTGAAACACTGGGGACAGTGACACATCTCCCATAGATATGGTCAACGTGTTATCACCCCAGTTGTGTGTTTGCGTGTTTGAATGCTCAGGTTCGGGATGGAAACCAGGTCCAATGGAGGTGATGGGGAGACAGAGGTCCTCCTCAGACCCGCCCAATCCCAAAACCCCTGAGCAGAACACCTCCGTGTACGGTGAGTGGGTGTCTTTCTCCGCCTCTGCAGCCTTTCATTATCTGGAGTTTGGGGGTGGTAGCACTCTCCCCGAAATAAGATTACTCAGTTTGCAAGGCAATTTAAGACAGCGTCCAAACCAAGGGTTAGCATTATTCAGCCAGAGAAGCCCCAGTTTTTCTCTGGCTTGAGTATATAGCCATGATATTTCACAAGCATGTTTCCTGAAGTTATCTGGCTGGCTGAACATGTGTACACACACACACACACACACACACACACTCACATACACACACATACATACATACACACACACACACACACACACACACACACACACACACACACACCCCATAGTCATGCACTAATCTCCACTCGTTTCTTTCCTGCAGTTCTGCCTCCCGCTCCACCACCCCCTCCTCCGCCGTCAGAAAAACGGACAGAGCCCAAAAGCAAGACGAGAACCATGCCTCTACCTCCTGTGCCCCCGGGCCTATCGCACGTCCAGCTTCTACCCACGGGCCCCTCACTGCCCTCCATTCCATTCGTGCCCCCTGCGCCCCCGTTCAAACCTGCCCCCCCTCCGCCGCCGCTGGCAGGCCATCACGCCAACAAAGCACCGCCACCCAAATCACCCTCCAAGTCTTCATCGTTTGGGTACGTCACCGCGTCTGACTTAACGTCAAAACATCTTTACGAGAACCAATGAGTCATGCACATATTCATTCGTTCTCTACACACTTATTCAGAAAAACGCAACAGGTGCGTTACGCCTAACTGACGTAACTGCAGTTTACTGCGAAACCAAATTTCTAAAGATATGGGATTGTTACACAAAGCTGCTACATAAGCTCAGTATTCATACAAGGCTCCTGTGATATTATCTATAACCAGTAAGCTGAGTAGCTGGCTCAGTTCAAAGGACCAGCCAAAGGACTCTAGAACATTTTACTAATTGCAATTAAAACTGTACAGATTGCAATTTCTGACAGGTCCGTCAGGGTTAGGCCTCCAACTCATTCTCTTCTGCAATGTGTGAGCGATAGATTTGTTTTTGAAACTGATGGTACACAGACAGGATTGAGCCAACACCGACAGTCAAGAAGTTCATATCAGAATCAGACAATGGTGGCTAAACCAAGCATGTCTGTATTGAGAAGCTGATGCTGTTTACTGGACTTGTTTCATAACTAGAGATCATTTTAAAAGAGAAGTTAAGTCACTGTTGCAATTACTTCCTTGTAATGGAACATCTTTCCTGTATTTTAGTTCAGAGGGCCTTAGGAGAGCTTATGAATGTTTTTTGTGGTTTCAGCTTTTGAATTTGGGCAATGGTTTCAATGCACAACTTGTGCGGGATATCCAGGTGAAAATAGCTTTATGTTTACATCCATCTTAAAGAACAAGAGGAAAAGATGCCACATAAAATCAGTATCAGTAAAAGGACGCGTAATATGCAATCTTGTGTTGGCTAGAAACAGGTCTTTGACGTTTTAAAAAAAAAAAAAATCACTCATTTGGATCTGCAGTACTGAAACAACCAGGGCTGGTATTGCATCGTAAATCTAGGTAGTTTTGAGTGCATTTCAGGTTATTGTGAAATATGACTTATATTAATGGGAAAAAAACCCCCAGAAAACTGAAAATCTAAATGAGAGGACAACCATCTCTGGTCAAATGCTCAGTCAAATGTTAGAGTGAGTCCATGAGCTGTAAAGGGTAAACTGTTTCTCTCTTAAGAAAAGGGGAAATGCAGACACTGTGGGTTATAATCTGTCTGAGGTCAGGGCCTATGGCCAGCCGAGTTTTAAACGGACCACAGGGGAACAGTGCTCTCCGTAAACCCTGCTTAATCATGCTTCTCAACTGACTCATTTCCAGTAAAGAAAAAGAGAGAAAAGTCCAGAAAAAATCATCCCAAGAAAAAATCACCGTGCCTGACAAGCCTGGACCTACCGACACAACAGGTTTGTCCTCCTCAAAATACAACAACAACAACAACAACATTATAAAAGTCATTTTACACTGCGTTTTATCATGCGTCGTTTTTGATGTTCAAACACACTTGTTTTTCATATGACATCCATGTGTAATGATTTTTTCCTCTGGCCGTTCTCGGAGCAGTGCCTGATTCCCCGAAGACGCCTCCGGCGCCTAAACCACGTACAACCCACTCTGTAAGTGTCTGATCACGACTTCTCACCTTTTTCTGCCAGTCAACTGGGCTGTCCCCAGATTACATTATAAACAACTTAGTTCATGTTTTCCCCATAACTTTCTAGAATGTTCTGGTTTTATATACTAATTTTAAAATATTTTCAACAAGTTATGGTCCAGTTAGCCCTAATCTTAAAACAAGAGTTCCAGTTTTCTTTCTTTCTTTCTTTCTTTCTTTCATATCTGAATTCCACCCACCCTTCAACTTCAGCTGCTGTCTTTTAGCTATATTTGTAATCTGAAAGCTTTGACTTTGCACATCTAAATGAGTTAAAATTTTTCAAAATGTCACATCCACTGCAATTGTTCTTTCAAATCCCTACTATGTAAACACAGGTCATTCTGAGTTTTAACCAGTGAAACACTCCAGTATCATTGCAACGCCCATGTGTGTTGCACTTTGTTGAGTGTAAGTGGTAAAATTTTGCAACGTGTGTGTATGTGTATTAGAAACAGAGGCCTAAGCGGGTGAAAGCCATCTATAACTGTAAAGCAGATAATCCAGATGAGCTTACCTTTAAAGAGGGAGAGGTGATCATAGTGGAGGGAGAGGAGGATGAAGAGTGGTGGGTGAGTACACACGCACATACACACACACGCACACACACACACGCACGCACACATACACGCACGCACGCACGCACACATACACGCACGCACACATACATGCACGCACACGCACGCACGCACGCACACATACACGCACACACACACACGCGCACACACACACACGCGCACACGCACAAACACATGCACGCACACACACACACGCGCCCACACACACGCACGCACACATACACACGCACAAACACATACACGCACACACACACACACGCACACATGCACACACACATACACGCGCACACACACACACACGCACACATACACACACACATACACGCACGCACACACACACGCACACACACATACACGCACACACACACACACACACACACGCGCGCGCGCGCACGCACACGCACACGCACACACACACAAATGTACACATATACATACACACCCATTAATATCCACCACTAACTCTGTGAGGCCCCTGCGCTGTTTTCCAGGTCGGCCACATTGAGGGAGAACCTACAAGGAGAGGAGCATTTCCTGTCACCTTTGTTCACTTCATCACAGACTGACGGACAGATGGAGTGAAAAAAGAGAACTGATAAGACTGTTTAATGTGTGTGTCAAAGTGGGATGTACAGATAGATAGATAGATAGATAGATAGATAGATAGAATTATCAATGTGCAGGTAGGGGTTTGAATTTTTCATCAGTTGTCAGTTCTGCTTAAAGAGAGAGTACTCAACCCGTGCCAATCCATTTTACACAGGGAGTTTACAGCCCATCTCTACTGAAAGGTCTACCGACTAGAGAATGAGAGAGAGAGAGAGAGAGAGAGAGTACATCCACTTCTTTTGGCTCATTGTCATTTTTGTCTTTTCCTTTTCCTTATTATGTACTCATCTATGTCTTTCATCCAAATGTCAGTCATTAAGATGAATGAGAGAAATGAATGAATGAAACAAGAGAAAAAGTGTCACCAATCGGAGTCTGTTTGTCTTCTGTGGATAAAGGCCATGACTGTTCTAGTGGAAGGAGACTGTTTGCATGGAAACCAAAATCATCTCTAGGGTCTTATTCCTTTTTTTTTTTCTATGGAACATTTTGTTCAAATATGAACTCAGTTGCAGAGCGACTGTGTATGTGTACGTTGTAGTCATATGAGTGTTGGGGGAAAAAAGAAAAAGAAAAAAGAAAAAAACCTGACTGTGTGTGGTTCAGACCTCTTTTTTTTTTTTTTTTTTATTTCCCCTCTGACGCCCTATCACTCGGCAAGCTCATTAAAGCTTCAGTGAAACGTTTGTGTGGTGGATTTGCTCTGATTAATATGCAAATGAATTTCATCTCACCTACAGTTAGAACCCAAAAAAGTTGTTGAAGTGGACGGGATTTTTAAAAAGCAAAAAAAAAAAAAAAAATTCTGCCATATCGTTTTTGCTTTAGATTCTAGTGAGAGAATGTATGGCCTCCATGAATGAGATGAAGAGGTGTAGTATGTAGTTGTATATAAACAACAACAACTACATCTATAGTGATTACTTTTTGTCTGTATATTCTCTTATCTCATTATCATAGGACAGGATTATATGTAAGAAAACCGATGATAACATTGAACTGGGGGTAGTTTAGCATCTCGTGTCCTTGTCATTTCTGTCATTATCGTCTGACAGTCATGATCCTTGGCATGATGATCCTACTTTTTGGTTGTTTTTTTTTTTACCAGGTCCATATGCTGCTTGGTTTCTGCCGGCACTGAAACACATGAAGCGGGGTCTTCATAATGATCATGTTGGCACTTATCTAACCTCTAATCTAATCTAGAACAGAGCTGACAACCTTTCAGTGTTTGTACTTTAGGTTTTACGGATAGCGACGTCATTCAGAAACAGACCGAGCCCAAATAACGGACTTATTTGTTGGCAATAAAGACACAGAGCACAGAATAATGCTTAGGGGCATTTGGTTTATTTTATCTGAACATTTTATTATTATTTAGAAAAAAAAAACCATGGTAGGGCTACAGTAATGCTCTTGTGAATGTTAACACAGCTTGAAAAATGAGAACGGTTGCTAATATTTACCATAACTGGCATGAGTTCACATTAAAAAAAAAAGATTATCTCTGTCATTCTTAAGACACACTCAGAGCTGGTCATGTATATGTTGATACCAAATGATATATACCATATACCAAATGATAATTACTTGTTCTTTTTTTTAACCTTCAAGTATCTGTTCACTTGAGAGTGACACGCTGTCTTTAAACATGATTATTCTCATCGTTCACTGACCAGTTTTTCTGACAGACAAAGAAAACAATGGAAATGATCCAAAAGACAACTCTTACAGCATCATAAAATTACATCCTGACCGCTACACCACAGTGCCATACCAGATTTGGTCGATACAGTTAATGCGTATAAAAATAAAACTTTACTTTTTGAACAAAACGTTTTTTGTTTGTTTTGTTTAAATCTTTTTTTTTTTTGCTTTTACTTATTACTTATTTTAATCAAATATATTCACACGATTAAAGTCTGTCAGGGGAAGAGAAAACATACTGTGAGGTGTCTGTGTGTGTGTGTGTGTGTGTGTGTGTGTGTCGGACGGGGGTCAAAATCCTTATGCGCTCTGAACAGCAGGCTGAGGACTTGACGCTTCTACAAAGAACAGAGAGAAAGACAGAGAACAGTGGTGAATTCACTGTGTTGATGCGAGCAGGACTGAGTCAATCAAACCTCGCTCTATACCGCTGTTCTCCCATGCTATTAAGTTATAAATCCAATGCACTGATATCTTGCTGATATGAAATATATATTTCTCAGTTCATCATCTTCACAAGACTACTCAACTCCCATAACTGACTTGGGTGGTCTTTGCAGAGAATGCTCTAAGCCGAGTAATCAAAACAGGTAACTATAAATGTTGTAACATTAGATTTTCATTGTGATAACTATTACAGAGCACACACACACACACACACACACAGACTGGACTGAAACCCAAACCTGATTCAGGATCAGACCTTAGAATGAATAACTCCCTTTCTACAGATGTGCGTGTAGAGTTTTTGTGTGTTTTTGGGTTGTGACACTTCGCCATTAGAGGGCGATATAGCACGGACTGGAAGGTCAGGTGACTTTCTCAGGTTTTTAAAGGTCACAGGTGACGTGACACAGGCATGCATGGAAGGCTGGAACACAGAGTTCTTAGTGCAAACCTGGCACCTGGCAGGAATAATGCAATGCAATGCGATACAGGAATCAGCAACTTACACTGCACTGGGCGGGGCACGATAATCACAATGAAAATCACTACAAACGTGAACATTTCACAAACATTCCTGACACTTTAATGAACCAGAAGAGCTACTTAACTGTTAATACTGTCTTCAATGAATCAATGGACATGCCTGAAGAGTAATCTACAGGAAATATAATTAGTTAATATAACAAACACTACACCTCCCTCAGGGCAAACTATCAGGAGTCCAAAGCTTGTTTGGAGGGGGTTTGAATCAAGCATTTTCCATGTCATCCATCTCATCAACCCACTGGTCTAAAATTCCTTTCGGTAAAGATATCCTCTGGACATCACCATGTTAACATCGTTTTTTTTTTCCTAGGGAGATACTTTCGACAGACTCCGCTGTCATTTGGCTGAGGCGGTCGTGCATTTCCTTCAGGAGTGTCTAACGAACGAAAGGACAAAACAGATGCTTTTTTTTTTTCCATTGCCAAGAGAAAAATGTGTGACTGACCTGGTAGGAGTGGCATCGTTTTTATTCTGCTCTCCTCTAGTGTATGAAAGTGACCTGTTTTGACCTCCTCCAAGTCCTTTGTTTCCTGTGGGTTCGCGATCTCACAAGTCAGCACTTGGATTGGACCTTTGCTACCTTTTAGATGGATCTGGATACCGTCCTAGATTAGAAAAAAAAACAACAAAAAAAAACCAAATCATCCAGACATTATTTCAGGCAAGCAGAACACACCAGCGGCATGCTGCAGCCCTGGGCTGAACAGACATTAACTTTCACCGACTCAGATTTACTCACACTTTAATCAGCTGCAAAAGAACCAGTGTCACGATACCACTACCGCAATATATCTTACAACAGCCTGTGATTGGTTAAACTACTTCTCAATGACCAATCACAGCTGGACTTTCAGACTCACGTGTGTTAACATTTTTGACAAACTAACAGAGAGAGTATATCCAAAGATATCACTATGATGTTTCAGTATTATGTTTCAGTATTATGTTTCATCTGTCCAGCATACAGATAAAGATTCTTCAGGTCACTTCAAATGGACAGAATAGGAACCATTTGTCAGACTCCTCCTATCCCTATTGGATACAGATTTGGAATTCTAATTTGGCTGCCGTGCCAACCCTAAACAGTAGGGGTTTCCAACCCATTTCTCAAAGAGCTGTTGTGAATCTGTATGTTTTCACCACAACCTTTCAGTCTGGGCACAAAGCCTTCAGACACCTTCCCAAAAGTCAACTGATTCAACCTGACACCCAGGTAAGGGGCAGACATAGTCCACCAGGTTTAGGGCAGACATGGCAAAGCAGGGCTTTGTCTGGACACACTCTGTTATAGCCAGTAGGCCATTTGTAGGAGGATGGGGGGGGGGGGGGGGGGGATGCCATCCCCCAATATACTCTATAGAGCAGCGTCAGTGACCATTGGGCCATCCCCCCTATTGGCCATTGGGCTGCCCCCCCCGTTAAAAAAAATAACAAACCACCTGCTGGCTATAGCAGAGACTCAAGGAGCATCTTTATCGGTCTGTACCTCCTAGCTCACAGTGGCATGATGTTACTCACCTCTGTAGGAGCAGGGACCTCCAGTTTGGTCCCCTCAGGAGCTTTAATGGCAATGACAGTCTGTTCCTGGAAGGCGTCGATCCGACGGATGTCTTCATGGGTGACGTAGGCTACGGTGCAACGGCAGTCAAGGCTAACGCAACAGAAGGTAAAACACTGGAGACCCTCAAACTGAGTTTGTTATTTACGTCTTGACTAAAGCATTTTTGTATTTCATTCCGGTAAAGAGTGTCTCCTAGACAAATAAATGTCAACTCTGTTCGCATGCTAGTTCAGATTTCTGGCCAAGAGAGCAAGTAAACCACAAGGCCAATTCAAGTGACTTCAGCTAAAACCACTCATTCAAACACTGGACAGTGTACATTCCCCACCATTCTACTGTAATGACTGCGTCATGAGTGTCACCAGTGCACTGACAGGTTGATCTACAGAGATTCACGTAAACTGGGGCAGGTGAAACACAGAGAGACAGAGAGAGGGTTTGGGGCTAAAACAGGATATTCAGCGTTGTCTTTGAGGTCGACCAAGGCAAACAACTGATGGGCACAGTCTTTAATGAGTCCATCCAGAGCTTGTTCCATCACCCTCAGGTTCAGCAACTCCTCCTTCAGTTTGGTCTGCTGACGACTCCCTATGCGGCTGGCAGGGACTGAGCCGCTGAGAAGAGAACGAGACGGCACGTCAGGGAATGACGGTCGACGAACCGCGGACAAACGGTGACCCCGAAAAGCCGTGGAGATGTGCTGAGGTTTAGAGCACTCTCTGTACTTACATCCATTTAATCTTGCTGGCTGATTCTTTTTTGATGAGCTGAATGCCATCCAACACGTTGGTGATGTCATAGACCCGCCTCTTTCGTGTGCCCAGCCTTAGACAGGCCTCGTTGAGGTCCAAGATCCCGTTGGGCGCTGAGCTGAGCAGGTCCATGAAGTGTCTGGTTAGCCTCCCGAGCGACACGTCACATCGAACGAAACCTCCAGGGGGGGGGGGGGGGGGAAATCTCATACGTTTAAAATCAGTTTTTAACAGTGGTTTTTGAGTATGGTGAGTGGATTTTTCTGTCACACTGGTCTTTTCTATCACAGTACTACAAGACTGAAGAATTCTGTGATTTGGTTTCATTTATGAACTTTTCACTAAGCACAGAAATGTCACTTTTTCTGCAAAAGCTAATATGTTTGGAATATCTCTCTGATGTGAAGATATGCACACGTCTGCTCAACCCAGAGTTCACATGGGCTGTAGACCTTTTTTGAGGCATAGCACCATAATAAAAATAATAATAATAATAGAACGATCTCTTTAGACATCACTGTACTTCCATGCCCTATTGCATTATCGACAAATCAAACCTCTTACCTTTTTTAGAACCTGGCTCTTTTCCCACGCCTGCCCTTTCCCTGTCAAGGCTGTGTTGGCAAAAAAGGGGAAAAAGAAATAAGTAATTAATTTGCCTGCCCATCAAACAAACAGTTTGTTTGCCATGAACTTGTCGAGCGGTCTGAATGAACTACATCTGCGACACATTACGTCGAAACGAAGACAAAGAATTTTGGCGCTTTTGACAGAGCGTCCAAGTCTATATATTCCAGGAGCGGGACAAGCCTTTTGGGTTGTGTAGTAACAGACAAGTTGTGCTACTTACACTTCGGCGTTCCCCGAACTCTGGGGCACATTTTCCGCGCCGTACTGACCCTCAGATTCTAAATAACAGTCTTCGTCGTCATCGTCATCTTCATCATCATCATCAGCTACTTCAGCCTAAAAGAACAGAAATCGGGACTATTTAAACTTTAATGAATAAACTGAATGTGGAACAAAAATGACATGAATGACATGTGACTTGTGTAGATTAACGCTCTGTTTTGCAGTAATTAGTTGAAGTATATGGTTAAACTAAGAAACAAATGTTTTGTGGCTGTAGTTAGGCTAAATCTAGTTATCACCATGTAAACCACTTATTAACTATTCAAGTTGTCCTTACCACCACCTCGGCGGTATCCGGACACTCTCCAGGTTCATCCGAGTTCCACAGCGGCCCATCTAAGTACGGTGGCATGATCGGGATCGCATCCTCGCTAATTCCTTGCGGCGTGATGTGATCAGCCAAAAAGTGGTCCTCACATATTACATGCCGCTCATTCGGATCTCTGTCCGTCTCCCGTAGAGCGGCTAACCACACTTTCACTCGGGCCGGATCATTAGGAAAACTGTAGAAGCGCTTGCAGGGTTGATTTGGATATTCTGGTCTTGGCCTGCTGAGGTTCGGACAACCCCGGACCACGCACTTCACCATCATAGAAGAGGCATTGAGAATCAGTTATGTTAAAGTCCACGTTTGTTTACTTTCCTTTCGCGCACATACACACTCGCGCACAGGAAGAAACGCAAATACGGTCTTTTTCTGTTTCAGCAAATAGTTATTCAAGGGACATTACCGCCACCTAGCGCTTTGGAGATTAACCTCATTCACACAGCGGCCTATCTATCTATCTATCTATCTATCTATCTATCTATCTATCTATCTATCTATCTAAACAACAACAACCATATAATTATTATTAATAGTAGCATTAACAACAACAACAACAACAATAATAATAATGATAATAATAATAATAATAACGATCACTTAAGTATCTAGATAGATGCATAAAGTAATTGGGATACTGCTGTGCGAAATACAAAACGGCGTCATTTTCCGTCCAGGATATAAACCAGAAAACACATTCTCAGTTCACTGACCAGAAGTGAATTCCTCTGGACTTAACTATCATCATTCATTTCATTTGATCTTACGGGATTTGCCTGCTTTTTGAGAGGATAGCACAATGGAGTTTCAGTAGAATCAAAACACAGTCAACAACAGCTCACCGTCGAATCATGTGGAAACATCTTTCGTTGAAAGTATAGGCCAAACACACTCAGTCCCCGTAGTCATTGCTGTGATGTTGACGTAAGGTGATGATTGTTTGTGTATTGTAGGGAGGTCTGTGCGTCGCTCGGCGGTGCTGTATCGCTTCTGACGGCCAGTAGTGGCCAGCAGCTAACAGCAGCAGCCACGGCGCTGGATGTGGAGACGATTTTGGGGTCAAAGTGGGATCTCTACCAACACAGAGGAGGACAGAGGCTCTACTTCTCACGGAACCATGGCCACTGAAACAATATCTGCCTGCACTGGATCTAATTTATTACAGCCGATAAGCGAGATCATCAACCTTCCGTTAGATCAGGTACATTCTGGATCTGTTTGAAAATATGAATTTATAAGCATTCCGTTGCAGGGGTAAAGCGCGATTCATTTGCGACCTCTGTTATTGTTTAGTATCCCAGCAAGATTGGCTTTGTGCAGATGTGTGTGTGTGTAAAAATGAAAATTAACGTTGTCTTTCTCCGGGCTTTTTTTGTCCGGATTGTTGGCGCCGATGCCCGTGGTTTACGTCGGTCGAATTTTGGTACACATTTGATTCAAACCATCCCGTTACAAAGGAAGGGACACCAAAAAGATTCATTTTCAGACGTCCACTTTGTATTATGGAACGGATATTTAGACATGGACGTATGTTTTGTAAGCTGGTTTTGTGGATATTTCATGGTAGCCCACAATCGCACACCGTCGTGTTTCCTCTACTAAAATAAAGCCTTTGACATTGGAGTGTTTTATCAAAGGAAAAAATAGGATATTTTGCGTCTGTCATGAAAAACCAGGATTTGACTGTTTAAATATCATCAGACGTTTGAAGTGCTTGAACTATCATGACTCTAGATTGGTTAAAATTGTTAGAACTTTAATTGCGTTTGTACTCTTACAAAAGTTCCATTCTATCAGTTGCTCAGCCCGACGGACTCTTGGGCGTGTGACTACCTGGCACTATTTGTATCTGACTGGGCTGAAGTGAGAGGTCTACAAGGATAATTGCGACGAACGCGTTATTCTTCCTGTCTGAGGACATAATTCACGAACGAACTTACATCACACGTCACCTAAAAATGTTGCTTCCGTGTAATGACCTGATCAGATTGACACTGTGTGGAAGAAAATACTACAAAGTAGTGCATCAAAAACTTATCCAGGCGTCATGTATTATTCCATCGTGTCCAGGAACACACGCGACGATTTGCATGTACTAGAGTGACAGTGTGATGTCATAGACCGTGAGTGTCCAACACATACTATTCCTTAGGCTGCTCCTTTCCCTATGACATTCCTATGACGCTGCCTGGAGCTGCCTGGGTGGTTTGGCGAGTTTCCTTCTTTCTGCTCATGCATTAAGGTCCTACACCAACCCCACCACAGACCAGCAGCCTTGAGTTATAAGAGCCACAAGAACAAGTTGAAGGGTGAGGGTGCTTCTCTAAGTAAGGTCACTTAACATGTGTCTGTGATTGAAAACCTGCCCGTTATTGGGACCGGCAAGCATCATTACCTGCTCTCATCTCTTGATTGCCTGGTTAACATAAATGTCTGAAAATTGAAAGAGATATTGTCCATAACGACCCCTCCATGTTAAAAGCTCTCATATAGAATCATAGCGTTCTCATTAAATGCATGCATTTATGGCTATAATGATCATAGCACTTTTCACAGTTCTGTAACAGTCATATAGAGCCTGATGTGACTGTATATTATATTGTGTGTTATGATTCTCAGATTTATTGTTGAGACTTCTGGCTTGCCTCCAGTACATTGATGTGGATGTGATGATTGTCTTTGAATGACTTTGTTGCCTGTAGGTGGTTGTTAGTTGAGAAATGTGATATCTGATTTTAAAAAAAAATGAGTGTTGCTTTGCATTAGATTTCATACCACTTAGACAGTTCAACAGATATGCTCTTAACAGACCCTACAGTATTAGCGTGTGAGTCATTGCATCTGAAAACCAACCAAAAATGGTCAGTATGTCTCTGAATTGTTTGGTGTTTTTTCTCACCTTAATGCTAGGTTGAATCATGTCTCTCTTGTCAAATCTTTGGTTTATCAGAATAACCCAGTTCTGTCTCTCAGCGTTTTGAATATGTCATAGTCTTCAACGTTCAATGGTTCTAACTCTGAGCTCCATATTTTTCAGCCTTTGCCTGAATACGCCTTTTCTTTAAAACTGGATTTAAAAAGGCACTGCTGTCTGAAACACGTCACGAGTTCTTCTCGAGCGTTAGCACCACAGTGACTTTGGGAAGCCACCTTACATTTTTTTTGTCTTTCTGTGCGGACGCCGCAGTAAAAACTGCAAAATTCCCCCAAAAAATACTGAGGTCAAAGTCCGTATGTGAGCTGCTCAAAAGAGCAGGTAACTTGAGCAGAGTACAGATACGAAAGTGTAAAAACACACTTCAGTGCTGTCAGGATGTTTAATTGTTGTCTTGTGATCTCGTCGTTCTCTCAGTGTGCTTTGGAGATAACGTGCATGCAGGTAGACATGCAGATGTTAATGGACCGCTGTTTGAGTTTTCACAGCCGCTTGTTTACGTAGATGGTAAAACATGATTTAACCGCACCTGCCTGATGTTCCCTAAGGTGACAGTGTCTATACCAACTTCCCAGTCTTGCTGAAAAACATTGACTCTGGACAAGTAGGGACGTCTGTGATCCTTGAGTCTTGCTGCTGTAATTTCAGTCCGGTTTGTGTGTAGATATGTAGCCAAGATATGAAACATATACTTATAACGACGTGAGGTAATGCTTTTTTTTTTTTTTTTTTATGGACACAAAGTCGCTATTCGGGATAGCGTGTCTCTGTCATGGTGACTAGGTTGTGGGGTTTTTTTTCCGTTTTTTTTGTTTGTTTTGTTTTTTGCCGTCAGGTATTTGCATGGAAAATTCCATCTCGGGGTGTGAGGAAGGTGCAAGCCTGAAGATCAGTGCAGACCAAACATTCTGTCTTTGACCATGCTGTGTAACGGCCTTTTATAGCTACCAAAGAGAAGAAAAGTATTTGGCTTTGCTGAGGTACTCTTTCTGTTATATTCAAGTCCACAGTTGAAATTTGGTTCTTTAGCCACAAACTTATATCTGTCTCACTTGGAGGAAAAAAAAAAAAAAGGCTGAATGTTTGTGGTCTTTTGACTCTTCCCCTTTAATGGAGCTCCATTGTCACATCAGCTGATTTAGTTCTGTGAATTAGTCTGGGTTGAGACAGGTAGCTGTTCTCAGCCCATTAATCTAATCTGGCCTGGCCTGGGCAGACGCATTGAGTGTTTCTATACGTTACCTAAGGCCTGAGGGCTTTTCTGCCCGTTGTCTATACAGACACCTTCTCTTTACTTACAGCTCAAATTTATCCTCTCCTTTTTGCTTAGGGGAAACGGAGTGGGTTGTAAAACGCTCTGGCTGCTCATTCAAGCACTAGTGTTGATGGCTCAATGTTGGTGACTGATTCTTTTGTCTGAAAAGCTGAGCGCCCAAATTTGTTTGTTTGTCTTTTTAGACTTTTAGTTTGTCAATGCCGAGGTCTTAAGCTCATTGCGAATTCATAATTCATAAACTTTGTCTGTTCGCTAAACTGAACTCTCTCGGGTTCATTTAAGGCGCCCCATCCCCCCCCCCCCCCCCCCAAACTTAACAGTCAGGATCAGAGTAAGGAAGGGGGAAGTATGTCACATTTAATAGTCTTTCACTGGAAGTCACGTATCTGAGGTCTGGAGGTTATTGTTATGTTCTTTTTGAATGAGTGTGAGATTCCATTTGGCCTGACACACTCAAAGGCCATTTGGAGTTTGTGTTTGTGTGCAGCAAGTCACTTGGCAGTTACTGTGCTGGCTTGAGTCCAGTTGGTCTTTTTTGTTTTGACGACCGATTCGCCGTTGAAAATGAATTCGGAAACGGAGAGATGTAACGTGATGCATCACGATGGCGCCGTTTTCTGACTTTTACATAATGGAGATGTTTCTAAATTTGAAGGCCTGATGCAGTTGTAGTGAAGGCTGATCTGGCCGCGAGTGTTCTCTCTCCATACTCTGTCCTGTTTCATTAAGACAAATGAATCTGGTATTGTGTCGGGAGAGTTTCTGAAGAAGTTAGCCGATTTTCATCTTCCCCTTTCTCTTTTTTTTTTTTCCTCTTCTCCTTTGTGCTGACAATGCGAAGCATAGCTCTCTGTGGAGGGACACATTCAAGGCTGCTCTTCTAGCAGATGGGACTGTGTGTGTGTGTGTGTGTGTGTGTGTGTGTTCTCCTGCGGGCCCTGTGTGAACCACAAGCCTGCTGCTGGAGTGAGGCGGGAGGGGGGGGAGTAGACTTATGCCACTGATGTCAGTTCAGTGGTAATGTTTTGCTCATATTGGATAATAATAGGAATTTGCCTCCTTAAAACTGATCTCCGATCTGCACTTGAGGGTTTTATGGTGATTTAATGGTATGAGGGGAACTCCTGAAACTCCTGTCTTGGAACATATGTGTTGATTATACTAGGGGAAAAACGTCTCCCTTCGGGAGTGCTTTAGCGTGGTGATTGGGGACACAGGTGTGTCGTGGGTGATTTGCTTTTCCCTTTTGAAGAAAATTGATTTACATTTGAGGCAGGTGCATTCTTATTCCTCGTTACAGCGAAGTGTAATTTGATTATTTCTGCAAACACAGATTGGAACCATCTTTTGCAGTCTACCGTTCTGGCTATCAATTAGTTGTTTTTTGGTTTGAAAGCCCTCGCTTTGAGATGAAATTTGGGGGGGGGGGTTTTGTACTCGGAAATAATATAGAACAGAAGCAGCTTCTTTACTGGGCTAAGTCTTTCACCAGAAGACACAAATTAATTTACAAAGGCTCGTGGGAGTAAGATTCCCTGTGAAGAGGAAAGAGCTTCGGAATCAGCCATCGACCCTGTTACTCAGCACTTTCACACACTCACACTCACACACTCACACTCACACACACACACACACACACTCACGCACGCACGCACGCACAGACACACAGACACAGACCCAGACACATGCGCGCACGTGCACACACACACACACACACACAAGTTTAATGGTATCCTCAAATTTAAACGATTTACTCTTTTTTTTTTTTTTTTTTTTTTTATTTTGAGCATCTTACATTATCTGGTTTGAAATAGTGAGTTACTGTGTTGATTATCTTCTGGGTTTCCTCTCCAGTCCGGTAAAGTAGAGAGCTTACTGATCATCTGTCTCCACTATGTTGATTATCCAACTCTAGCCCACAGGTTTACACCCGTAGCTTTCATGTTTTATTGAACTGCTTATACCTCAGATCCCAGTATTTAAATGTTTAAATGCACACAGGGCCGTGACTAGAGGTCGACAGAGCTTTGCCTAAAAATCCAGACCCTGACGGTTCATTTTGGACTTCGGTGTATTAGTACCTAAGGTCACAAGTGCGTTAGGCTGTGATCGATGGTGCCCAGTGTTGAGACCTGTGATTTGGTTTTGCAGCTTGCATTTCCAAACCTCGAAACCAAGGATGTTTTTAAACAGGAGATTGACTTGACTTTGCACCAATAGGTTACTTGTTTTTTTTTTTTTTGTTTTGTTTTGTTTTAAACCTCCATCTATATACTTACTTTCAGGTTAAAACTGGATGACAGAGAAATGGAATATCAGCAGATTTTGCATATAAAGGTTGGCTGACAGCTTTGTAAGAATAGTTCTCTGTTGCCAAGGTGAATAAAACTTTTTTTGTGAGTTTAAATGTTTTCCATTCAATTCATTCAATTGGCAAAGATGTTTTGGCCATTTTTTTTTTAATTATTATTTTGGAAATACCAAACCGTACTCCTGGTTGTTTAAAGTTGGCACTGACTCTCTAACAACAAGAAAAAACAAACAAGCAAGCAAACAAAACAAAACAACCACAAAAAAAAAAAAAAAAAATGAAATTGGTGCTGGGACGTATCTTTTTCCGTGTTTCACTAGCTCTGCATTGCGAACACAGATGGATAACTTGAGCATTTTAAATCTGAAATACCATGACACACACGTTCAGTGTGGCTTGGTACATGTTATAAGCTGCGTTGAATATGTACTGCGATTCACAGGCACGGGCTCCGGTTCATTTCGCCATTACATTAGAGCTGGTCTGTTGCTGCTGCTCCATTATCGTTGGAATTTCTCTCTTGAGTGTCTCTTAGATGAGAGAGAGGGAGAGTACACTGCATTGGAGAGTGGGGCTTATCACGCTCTCTCTCTCTCTCTCTCTCTCTCGATAAATAAATAATTGCACGTCTAATGTATTGCTTTAAAGAGAGCACTTCAGTATCTGAGAGAGATTTAATCATCTGGCCATTTCACTGTTCATGTCAATGGCGTGTTAAGGCCGGCTGTCTCATTTGGTTTAGGGGATTTAGGGGTTAAGCACAGCGGTCATATACGCTACACTACAGCTTGACTAGCTAACTGTTCGCCTAGCATCCTTCCCCATTGCGTTGCTACACATTAACGGACATTCAAAGTGGAGAGAATGCCACTGCAGGGTTTTGGACACAGTTTTGCAGTTCTAGTCCAGTTGTTGTTAAAACAGCTTTGTTGCTATAGGTAATTCGGATGGGGTTTTTTTTTTTCAAGAGTATAGTGTAACTATGGTGACTTGTTTGAAGTTGACACGGCAGGATAATAATGTGGGCTGACACAGTGGAGGCAGTTTTAGCTCTGTACAGTTTATATGGTCTAAAATTAGTCTAAAATTCTTGGACAGGTGTCCTCTGATAATCAGACAGAGAGAAAGAGAGAAAGAAAGAGAGAGAGAGAGTAATGTGAGAACCACCAAATAATAATGAAATGATTGGTAATGTACAGAGTCTGTGTTGGGCAAATGTATACCAAACCGTGTCCTGCGGTGTTGGGTTATTAACTGAAGGCAGGAAAAAAATCCTATATTCTATTAGCTGGTGGCCTTGGTGTTGTCACTGCAGTGTTTTTTTTTTTTTGGTTTCTGTTGGTGAGCTATTGATTCGAGGTGCTTCTACCTCTGAAGAGCCTCTATTGATTTTCTTTTCAGTTGATGACTCACAGAAAGCAATAAGAAAATATATAAGTAATGTGTTGTTTGTTGAGGTGTATGTATTGGAGAATTAACTCGTCTTCCGACTATGTTCATGTCACTTAAATAAAAAATGTAGTTTTCTACTATTTTTTTTTTCTTTTTACAGTGTGTGCTCACTTTTGGCAAAGAGAATACATTTTATGCACTTCAGCCTAAATGTCAGGTAAGATTTTCAGGGGTAATTTGTTTGTGTGTGCAAAATACACAGGGTAAAATGGATACCCTCTAACTCCTGGGTTTCTCTCCTTGTGAGACACGCTGAAAACAAAATGATCAGTCACTGTTGTGAGAGGCTGATCCGTCAGCCTGAAGTGAAGCCTGCCATCTACTGAAGACTGATGATGACATGTGTTGACTCTCTTTCTGCACCTCAGGTCTCCTCTTTATTTTAGGAGGCCCGTCTCCTAGCAACAAGCTCCTCAAGGATTCCCTCCATTAGCTACTACTGACTGTCAATGAGCTTTAACCTATCAGAGACTGAATTGTGTGTCTGGCTTCCTTTGCTTCCATTGTGTACCTTTATATTATATAATTATGTAATATATTTACAGAGCCTTGTATTTGTCTCTTAAATTGTCCCACTTTTTACTACTAGTGGGAAAACAAGTGGTTCTTTTTTCCTTAACAAGAGAAAGCACAAGCAGTCTTAGCATTTTGTCTGCAAATAGCAATTATTTTCTCATTATCTGTCTGTCTAGAGTTCATGTCTTTCATAAAGACATCCAGCACATTTCATCACCACCAAAGAAGAGGCTTCCTTAAGCTACTCAGCCAATCACGAGAATGACCCGTTCCTTTTCTGAATCTGGAGGTTGCCACGGTGACACAGACATGCCCAGAATGAGTCCCTCCATCCTCGTTTTCGCCCCGGGGGCAGGGACGACAAACCCAAATCTGCTCAGGTTCCTGTGCTGAGACATCAGAGCACCTGCTCTGTAAAAACGAGACACAAATGAGACGTAGATGAGACGTCGGACGGTAATGGGACGCATCAGGAGTCATGAATTAAAGAAGACGGTTGACGGGATGCTGGGCAGGATAACGTTCTCTTTTTTCGGGTGGAACGTGCCGTAGACGTGGAGTGGACAGGGAACACTGCTCAGTGCTGAGACGTCGTGAGAAATTAATGAGATCTTGACGAGTTTAAAGCAGTTCAACAGCTCTGCTCATTCTTGTGTGGAGGCTATCTGAATGTCAACTTGTCGTGTATACGCAGATGTAGCAAATCATTATGATCTATCCTCCAGCATATAGATTTTATCCTTAAAAAGTGGTGTGAAAGACCCTGTCAAAAACAGCAACTTTACCTGTTGCAAGAGTGATTAAAGTATTAAAAAACAGTGTGGTAGAATGGTTGACGCAAGTGGTTGTTTCTGTGGGATTTGCAGCTCATTTTTCAAACTCAAAATTTTCAGACTCCTTTGTCATGAGAGTGGGTGTTATTGACAGTGTCGAGAATCAACAGTCACGCAGCAACGCACAAGAGTTTTCATTTTCACGTTACATGATCTGTCAAGCGTATAATCCCGGAATAGAGAAGCTGCTGAGACATTCCCAAGGGTAGTGTCATACAGACAGGCAAAACAGCTCACAGAGAGCATCCTGAGATCATGAAGGAGATACAATGGCCTCCGCAACAAGTCTACTCTGTATCGCAGGCAAAACGAAGAAAATGAAGGAAAATCTCACTGGTCATCGACCGAGCCAAACAATGCTCAGAAAAATAAAGACGTTTCTACATGAATACCTGTATGACTGAACATATCACCATTTGTGTTTGTTCACTTTGCCGACTGTTATCCAAAGTTACTTCAAAAAAATTCACTTTCATCACGGATTTTTGGAGCATTCAGGATCATGGCATGGATGTGTTTGTAGACCCATATAGGAGAAGAACCTTTCAGTGAGGTTCTTGAGATCTGGCTCGGATGTGTTTGTGGACCCATATAGGAGAAGAACCTTTCAGTGAGGTTCCTGAGGTCTGGCTCGGATGTGTTTGTGGACCCATATAGGAGAAGAACCTTTCAGTGAGGTACTTGAGGTCTGGCACAGATGTGTTTGTAGACCCATATAGGAGAAGAACCTTTCGGTGCGGTTCTTGAGATCTAGCTCGGGTATGTTTGTAGACCCGTATAGGAGAAGGACCTTTCAGTGAGGTTCCTGAGGTCTGGCTCGGATGTGTTTGTAGACCCATATAGGAGAAGAACCCTTCAGTGAGGTTCCTGAGGTCTGGCTCGGATGTGTTTGTGGACCCATATAGGAGAAGAACCTTTCAGTGAGGTTCCTGAGGTCTGGCTCGGATGTGTTTGTGGACCCATATGGGAGAAGAACCTTTCAGTGAGGTACTTGAGGTCTGGCACAGATGTGTTTGTAGACCCATATAGGAGAAGAACCTTTCGGTGCGGTTCTTGAGATCTAGCTCGGGTATGTTTGTAGACCCGTATAGGAGAAGGACCTTTCAGTGAGGTTCCTGAGGTCTGGCTCGGATGTTTTGAGGAAGAAGAAGTAGAAAAAAAAAGTGTGTTGCTTAACAGAGGCCTCGTGTTATTCACGCGCTTAACAAAAGAGCAGGACAATCACTGCCTTTGCTCTGAATTAAAGGGGGGGGGGCAGGGGGTAAAAAATCAGCTTACAGTTTTCTCGTTCTCCTTTGCCCTTCCTTCACGGTTTGTTCTTACTCCACTTTTTTCTTTTTTTTCAGTCTCCTTCCTTTGGTCCTTTGCTGCCAAGTTTTGTAAAGAAAAACGATCTTTTAACATGGTGTCCTTGGTGTATAGAATAGACACTGTATAGGTGGTACTGGTCTTTGTGTGTCACTAAATGGTGAGTTAATCGTATAATTCTCAGTTTAACCTTATAAACAGGGGCACAAAATCAGCGTATTAAAGTGCTCTAGGCCAGTGTTTAAAAAAAAAAACCCAAAAAAGCCATGATGAACTATCTCACAGTCTGTCGCTTTCTCTGAAAAAGATTGCAGTTGCTTTCATAATGTAAAACTGAAGCAAGTCATTCATGTGACGCAAACAACAAAAGCTAACATTCTCAATACACTTTCGGGATTATGGTTGGGATTAGCAGTGTGGATTTAATGACAGTTCTTGCTTTTAGTGAATGAGGCTCACTCACATTTTCCATTTTGAAATAGTTTGAGGGTATTTTTGTTGTTGTTGTTTTTTGTTTTTTTTCCTTTTCCCAAAGGATGTTTTTCGATTTACACCTGACCTCACCTGACTCTTTACCTGTGCCACAATTCTGGTGTTTAGAAAAATGATTTTGTTGATGGTAGATGATTTTTCTCTTAATAAACGCAGTTATCTTCACGTTATCTTCCGTTCGTGAGCTCTGCTCTGTCTCGTGCCGTATTTGGCTTTAACTAGGGCAAATGGGTCTCTCTGATGGGATGTCACTCAGCAGAGGCAAGACCGAGGCCACGTGTCAACTCCCAAAATACTACAGATACAGTTCAACATGCTGCGTTAAACATCAGTGTAAATGCATTACGGCCCTGTAACTTATGCCGTGCACTGGTCTGTACATGTATTTTCTAGCAGTCTTAGTGAACACTGTTTGTTGTTGTTGTTGTTGTTGTTGTTGTTGTTATTGCTGAATTGTCGAGTTTATTTTCAGCTTTTATTGGAATCCCATCACCCTCTTCTTCTCACAAAACTAGCTTTTAATTCTCATAAACAATCAGTATGATATCAATATAAAGCTAGTGCTAACATGTATTAGAAATAGTGATGTTGCCATGGAAATTAACTGTGTCCCTCTCCAAATAAGCAGATCTCTCACTTCTGGGCCTTAAAAATATCTTTGTGTGTGCGTGCGCGCGTGTGTGTGTCTTTGTCCTGCCTTTGTTTGTCTGTGGTGACATTGTTAATGGTTTTCCCCCAGAGCGACCTGGAGGAAAAGCTGTCTAAACAAAGAAAGGAGAGATAAAGCTTTGAAGTCTAGCTATGTCTGCTGACAGATCTCACTCCAGGAGTAACTGTTCACACTACAGGCGTAAGAGCCAGGCTGGTCTCATATGTAATGTTCCTGTTTGTGATTTTTCCATAAATTGTGTTGACTGTGCTTCTTTAGAGAGTTATTTCCTCAAGAAACCACTAAGTTTGTTTAAATGTAGAATACATAGATTAAGTACGAACAGAATTAAGACTGTATGAGTTAAGAACTCAGAGTTCCATGCAAAAATATTCTCTGTAAATATTTCTCTGAATGTGCATTGAGTGTGACGGGTCACTGTAACTTGTTTTTATTACTCTACGGTTTATGTGGCTGTTAATGAACTTTTTTGAACCTCTTTGTTCTTGAATAGTGAATGGTTTGCTGCATGAAAATGCCTTGGAGGTCAAGCACAACTTTAAGGTGACTGTATCTGTCAGTTTCTTGCCCCCCCCCCCCCCCTCTCTCTCTGGGGTGGACTGACGTGGCCTATGACTGGAGAACGGATGAGAGTCAGGGCTGAGAGATGCTTCTCACAGCAACTTTTAATGCTGCCAGCGTCGAGGTCAGGGGTCACTTCCATCTGCTTTTTGCTATTAATCTATTAATGAACTATTAACTATTTATTTGTGTGTGATTTTTTTTTTCTGTGAAGGTGTTAGCTAAATGAGTTTATTCATGATGATACTGTCCCTTTTTCTGTAGCTTAGTGAAGAGTGTTTATGTAGATGTAATGAGAGTCTTAGTATAGACTCAAACCTAACACGCACACACACATACACATGCGCACACACACATACACATGCGCACACACACATACACATGCGCACACACACATACACATGCGCACACACACATACACATGCACACATACACATGCGCACACACACATACACATGCACACATACACATGCGCACACACACATACACACACGCACATGCACGCACACACATACACACACGCACATGCACGCTCACACACACACACACACGCTCATGCACGCTCACACACACACACGCACATGCACGCTCACACTCACACACGCACATGCACGCTCACACTCACACACACGCGTGTGCGTGCACTCACAGGGGTCTTTGATGCAGTGCTCTGAGCTGCATCTCTTCCTCACTGCCTGTCTGAATATATGGGGGTCGTTTGAGGAGAGCTGTCCTTAGATCACTCCTGGATCCAAGTGTTGTTCATGACTCTGCTAAAGGAGCACACTGGTTCATGTATGTCACTCATGTTTGTTGTGAATACTTAATTAATGTTTTTGTCTTGTGCAACTGATGACGTGTTTTACAATGTCTGTTTTTCCAACATTTTTGCCATATTGTCCAGCCCAGTTGGCTTATCCTTGCCATTTGATAAGAGATTTGAATTTCAGCCTGTTTTGGTCTAGTCAAACACAGATTAAATAAAGAAAAATAAATATTGGATTAGGCCCTCAGCCATGATTACGTGTATAATACTGATGCCCCTTTGAAACATGGATGAAAGGTTAAGACTTTTCACTTACTGCTCTCATTTACTGGTCATTTTGATGAATCATTGGGTTTAAAAATTGACCTCTGCTCCTTCATCACTGGTGAAACTATAAAATTAAGATGGTGACTGGTTTGAGTGTTAGTGTTGCTTTAGGATTTAGTAGTTTCACTTTTGAAGATTAGCAGGCATTGCAAAACTAGGCCTTTAGCTGGTCTCACAGTTTGGCCATTCTGATTATTCAGTAGGGTTCTCTGTTCCAGGCCATGAGTTTGGGAGACAGTCGGGGGAAGAGTTGTTTTTTATAGAATATAAATTTGAATAGCCCAGACGTGATGTGATGGTTCACACTGACTGAAGGAATGGACTTGTCTCTTGGCCGCTCCTTTGGAAGCAGACAGGTTTGTTTGTTTGTTTGTTGTTTTCCCAGTGGACAGCTCTCGTTGCTGCACTTAAGGCTCCAGATATGCAGGATCATCTGGAGACGGAGAACATGTTGAGACGTGAAACTGCAGAACAATGTCCTACAGCTTCATGTTTTAGTGCGAAAGAGTTTTTGCCCCAAGCGTTACAAATACACAAATTATCAGCCTGTGAGAGTGAGTTTTGCCTGTAACAGATAACAGATAAAGGAGTTTAAGGTAAAGATTATAAAGAAAACTGCAAGAATATGGACCAAAAGTTGGTTGATTCATTTGATTATGTGTTAAGACACTTATTGATTTTTTTTGTGAATGTGTGTGATTTTCTGAAAGAGAGAGAGCGAGAGAGAGAGCTTTATATTATTTTGAAATGACATTGCAGTCTTTCCTCCTTTTCCCTGCCTTGCCCAATGGGGTCGTAGTAAAATCTAACCTATGAAGTGTCTCTTGGAACCTTCTAGTTGGACTTGTGTGTTCAGGGGAAGATGAAGAGATGTGCGCACTGTTGCTGTTTGTCTGAGTCATACAGAGATTGGGCCGAATCTCGGTCAGACGACTGTTCCCATTTCACTCTGTTTCTACTGATTAGAAGAGGAAACAAAGATGAACCAGATTGTGTTTCAGACTCCCTCATGGTCTTGACCGAGTACTTAGCTAGTGTCGTTAGCCAACTGGTAGGCTCAGCTCCATAAACACTACATGAACGTCAGTCTAGGGAAAGGCCAACCAAAGTCTATTTCAAGAAAAATGAATACTTATCTCAACTGTTTTCATCTGTTGGGGGTTCAAATAGAGGGAATATCCTTTTTCAGTATCAGTGCAAACAAACAAACAAACAAACAAACAAAACGCTAAGGAAACAAATATTTTTCTTTTTCATACGTAACACAGCCATCGTTACTCTCGCACCCTTTGCTAGTTTAGTTTGATTAGATTTTTTTCTGGACCTTGAAGATAGTCATCAACCGATTCCCAAGTTAGTGTGTGATATATGAGAAAAAGATTATGGTTGCAAGATTGTAATATCCTGATATCACACAATTCTTCGCTCACTGCTTGGATGAAATGATTATTCGTGGGGTAATATGAAATGGTAGTTTGATACCCTATGTTTGGAATTAAGGGAATTGTAGTTTATTTTGAAGTGAGCAGGTGTTCTGTGTGAACTCACCACACCACACACACACACACACACACAAACACTCTCTCTCTCTCTCTCTCACACACACACACTCACACACATACAGTACATAACTGCACACACACACAACTGTCAGGATCTTGTTCATCCCTCTTAAATCTTCTTTCTAGGAATTTGGGTAGTGGGAATACAGAACTCTCTAAACCCAGTTTCCTTTCTCTCTCTCTCTCCCTCTCCCTCTCTCTCGACTGGACTACCAGCCTTGGAGTAACAAGGCTACAGAACACACTGCCAAGAACACCCCATAATCCCCCGCCCCCCTCGGCCCAGCTTTGTGATGGCACAAGGGCTGTTTGACAGATGTATTGGATGTGGTAAAACAAGTGGCCGCTTTGTTGTGGCCTGCTTGCTAAGGATGGTGGCACATGGATAGAATACAGATGGAGCTAATGACTGCTCAGAATGCCCTGAATCTAACTGAGTGGTTTACTGGCTGTGATGGCGTCTGTTCTGTATATAACAAATGATGGGGGAAGAGACCCATCAGGAGCCTTAAAGAGACGGGGGCTCGGTATTAGATTAAGGCTCTGATGTTTTTCTTTTGATAAGTCTTTTTGACTGTTTTGTGTTCTTCTGTTTGATTAATGGCGAGCTTTGATTTCCTCTGATATGACGTATGAATACGATATATGAAAATACATAAATCCACCCATCGCTTTCATTGTGCTCATTTTGATGAAGAATATGAATATGAGATTGAGTCTTGTTTGTTTACTAACAACTAAGAGCATTAATGATTTTGATAAGCTGGCAGAGTTCATAAAACCAAACATTTGTAAGGTCCTGTTCAATCGCAAAATTTCATCAATGACACCATATTCATCCCCTTTTCTTTGGGGGGGGGGGGGGGGGGGGGGGTTGCTACATTAGCACACATTCCACTGGGCTCAATCCAGGCAACCGTTATTCTCAAACAGAAAAACCTCTTTCTTTCTGTCTGCCAGTCTCCATTCTGTAGGGCTCTGGCATGGTGCTGAAAAATGCCCACTTCATCCAGTTTGGAGTTGGTCTCACTTTGGCTCTTTTTTTCAAGGGTGTGTCAGCAGCATACATCTTAAGCACCAAGTTTTATCTGGGTCACAGGGCATTCTGGGTAGTAAGGGCTCTGCAAGAATCCGGCTGGGAGATTTCTCCTGCTATCCACCACGAGCAGAAGAGTAGAATCATTTCAGCTTCTCTCTCTCTCTATTTTCTTTCTTTCTTTCTTTCTTTGTTTTCTTTCTTCTCTTTGATCTGCGAGAGTGTCAGGCCAAAGCATTATGCGAAACTCTTTTGTGATGAAATCTGTTGTGGAAAAAGCACCACACAAATAAAACCGAACTTATTAGAACTGAAGTGTAATGTTATAGTTTTTGGTTCATTATCCTTGCTTTGACTAATGCACACTGGTATGACTGAGCGCTAGTGTTAACACCGGAGTCATAAGTCCGGTGTTTGCTGGATTTAGTGGAACGTCAAGAGTGTTCCTGATGGAATCATAATGAGGTTTAAATGATTAAATTCAGAGGAATATTTTCTCTTTTCGTTGGTCCTCTTTCACTCTCTTTATAACGGTGTCTCTGACTAAACTGAGAGTTCATTGAGTGACTGATGATCAATCAAAATTCCGTGCTTCATTTCCCACCGTACTGTTGTTTTCATAATCATTTCTCTAACATTAATCTTAATAATTTCTTCTCCCTCTTTCTTAATCTTTTTTTTTTTTTTTTTAATCTCTGTGTTCTGCAGGTAAACTTTGTGGTGTGTCAGCTCTTTGCCCTGCTCACAGCGTTCTGGTTTCGTCTCTACCTGCATCCCAGTAAAACCAGTCCGTTCGTCCGACATGTGGTGGCGACTCTGCTGGGGCTGTACTTCGCGCTGTTCTGCTTTGGCTGGTACGTCTCGAGTTTTGCTTCTGGTTACTGCTTTCTGTGCGTTAAAAGACCGCGAGCGTAAACAGAGTAGTATCGATGCGTAATTCAAAACCGACATTACGCTCGTGAAAACGGCCGACGAGCGCGACTATGTTGTTTCAGAGCGGCTGATAATATGTACGCGATCTTAAAGGAGTCGAACCAGGGCAGTCAATACTGTCAGATATCGTGCGCTCCTGGCAGTAGCTTATAAAAACAGATGCTACGCTAGCTGGCACCGAGGCATGACTAGCTTAAAGGTTAATAGATTATCATTTGCCATTTAAACATACAGAATGTTACTTTGCGCTGAACTGATTGAGCTAAAATAGGGTTTGCCCTAGGCTGCCGTGAACAGAGGTCAAGCTAGCGTCTGTCTTTGGCCGCTACGACCTCCTGGTTTATGTAATGTTTATTGATGGAGGCAGTTGGCTGAAAATACATTGCCGCCTCCCTCCCTCTCGCATAATGTGAAACACTGTCAATAATTTAAAAAAAAAGGCAGAGCCAAAAAAAAAAAAAAAGAAAAGAAAGGGGGCGATTGACCTCTGCTCTTTTAATTACTAATCTTTAAAATGAATTGAATTCATTCTCTACTGCTCCGTTAAATGAGCTGTAACAGCACCACTGTTGCAGTGCTGCATGTACACCTGAGACGTTCAGGCCGCTATTATGAATAAACATCGATTAAATCTATGTATGTGCATAATGTCTATGAAATGATGTGTGCAAAAGATCCCATTTTGCTAAGTTGATGTCTCATTCAGATGCGCTATGTCGGTCATTTGAACAGCTCAATTGCTACATGCTGAATCGATGTGGAATCATTCTGGGAGGATCAAACTCATTAACGGATCTTTTTTTTAATTAGACAAACAGATCAATGTCAAACACTTTTATTGGTAAGGAGCCATGGATGAGCTCTGTTAATAATCAGTTATGATGAGATCTTTTGCTTAAGAATCTGTGAGTGCATGTGTGTGTCTTTTTGCCTGTTTGTGTGTGTGTGTGTGTGTGTGTGTTTGTGTGCATTTACATGTATGCGAGCCTCTAATGTTAAAAAACATTTGAGTTTAATGGGATGCAGAGTTACTATCAGCAGAATTTTTTTTTATTTGGGAAGTGTCTGTGGTCTGTGTCAGATTTGAGGTGTGTGGTGATTGCTGATTGGGTGTGATGATGGGGCTGTCTCCAATGACGATCTCCTGACCCCAGGGAGGGCTTGCTCTCTGTTGTGATTGGACAAATCACTGAGAATCATCTGCATCCGTCTGATTGTATGTTGACCATTACGTATACACACTGTTAACATGAAGCGCTCTACACGTAAACAATAAGAACCAAATGTTATCAAAGGTCACCAAAGAGAGAGAGAGAGAAATTATGTTTGCAATCGAAGATAAACAAAGAGAGAGAAAAATAACATTTGCAAGCAGTGCATCTAACTGAGATCCTTCCATTTCTGAGAGAGAGAGGGCCTGAACTCTGGGCTGCAGGAAAAAGGAGAGCACACAGGATGGAATGATAAATGGGAGTAGGAGATGGAGAGAGGAATGGGTGCATGAATGGACGGATGGATGGATGGATGGATGGATGGCTGGATGGATGGGGAGAGTGACGGGAGGGAGAGATAGATGAAGGGATAAAGGTGTCATGAGAGTCATGGAATATATCTTCTTCTTTTTTTTCTATACATCTATTTCTGCCAGCATTTCACATGCTTGCATCTGTGTGTGTGTGTGTGTGTGTTAGTGTCTGTGTTTGAGTCAATGTTATGTACACCTTTCTAAACAAGCTCTCTTCCTGTTTATGTGTGCGCGTGTGTGTGCGTGCATGCGTGTGTGTGTGTGTGTATGTGTTTCAGGTATGCTTTACATTTCCTAGTTCAGAGTGGGATCACTTATGGCATTATGATTCTGGCAGGAGTGGAACATATACACAAGTGAGTATTTCACACAACTACCACAAACACACACAGCCACACACATACAAACATACACACACGCACGCACACTGACACCCACACCTGCACGTACAAACATACACCCACACGTACACAAACACCCACACCCACACATGCAAACACACACAGAGACACCCACAGCCACACACATACAAACGCGCACGCACACACACACACATACACAGACACCCACACATACAAACGCACACACACACACTCATATACAGACACCCACACCCACACATACAAACACACACACGTTTACATACAGACTGCATCAGACCCAGGAGCCATAGAAGACGCACCTTTGTCTGCCTGGCTCTCTCTCTCTAGCTCTCTCTCTCTCTCTCTTTCTCTGCATGTCTCTTTCTCCCCCCTCTCTCCCTCTCTCCTTCCAGTGCCCCCCTGATGAATGACTGATATCTGACCCCTGTATTAGTAACAGCGGTGGAACAAGGCCATTCTTTTCACACGGCCCACTGTTCGCCTCTGTCCATTTTTTTAATGACCGTAATAAAATCTTCATTTGGCTGGTGGTACCGCCCGGGAGAGTGTGCCGTAAAGCTCAGCTCATCTCATCTCTCCGAGCAATGCACGGTCACTGAAGCAGTGAGACTCACTTTCTCCGCACGATAAAAAGCAAAAAAAAGACACAGGATCACAACAAATAAAGCGTATGGTTATTACGTACGCAGGTCTAGTGAGACAAACACGAGACAAACTGCAGCAGCATCACTGCACGAGACAGAGGCCCGCCGGACATAGCGCATTTTTCGAATGTTGATTTTCCAGTGTAATAATCACCAGGGTTGGAGAGAGTTAATCTTAGTCATTGCACATTCCTTTAACATCTGTATTGACGTAATTACTCACGAGAGACATATGTTTTTAGCGTAGTATATACGCTCTGTTTAGAGTGGATTGGATAACGTCAAAAAAAGTGTGAGGTGGAAGTGTTGAAAGGGACTGATTTTGGTCCCTTAACCCTGCGCTGTGTGGACTGTATCGGAAACAGCATTGGTGGAAATGTTTGAGAAGACCCTCCCTTAGCTGTCTCATTCTTCAGCTTTGGGCAGCTGACAATGAGTGTTCACTGTGGACAGAGCAGGATAGAGAGAGTGTGAATATCTCAGACACTCTTTCTCAGTAGTGCCTGTGAGAGCATCGTTTGTGTGTGTGTGTGTCTGTGTGTCTTATTAACCTTACTCTGGTGCTTGGCTCTGGAAACCAAGATTCTCCTCACAGACTCCTCTGTGAATGTAAAATGCTGACACCTCACTCACACTTTCCTCTCCTTTTCTCTCTCATTCTCTTTCTCATTATCTTTCTCTCACTCCCTCTCTACTCTCTCACCCCCCCCCTTCTCTCTCTCACACCCCCCCTCACTCACACACACACACACACACACACACACACACACACACGCCCACACACACACACACCTGCAGTTCTCAGAGATTTGTGCTGTACACAGCATCTCCTCCACTTCAGTGTGTATGTGTGTGAGTGTGAATAATTATGTTGTATGTATGCGTATATGACTAAGTGTTGTCTTAAGGCAGCCAGCAGTGTATTGGATATATCAGGTTTTTCTCTCCACTGGGCTTGGTCTCCAGGCTTTAAAACAGCACTAACCGTCAGTGTGTGTCCTGACAGTGACCGCTCTTTGTCGTCTGATGTAAAAAGTCTGACTAAGATGTACTGTTACACCCCATCTCACGCAAGACAGCAGTGATAATGAAGTGATGGGGAACGAAAGAGGATGTGAAAGAAAACGGATGTGTTATACACTTTCGTCAAGGTTTGGGGGTTGGTCTAATTCGAACTCAGTCTTGTCTGGGGACTGCTAATCAGCTGCTAATTGGAAATGGTTGTTTTGAATTGTCATACAGCATTTTTAGTTTAAATTGAAGTTTTTCATTTTTTTCAATTTTAGTCCAAAAAAAAAAAAAAAAGATTGCTTAGGAAATTCAGGTCATTCCCTGTTTCCGCTACTTTGCTTGTCCGTGGCTTTAGCTTTTTCTACTCTTTTAACTGTCTGCTGCAGTGCATCCATACACACACACACACACACACACACACACACACACCCTGTGTATGTGAAGCTCCCACGGTTCCGCCTCTCTGTCAGTGCGGGGAACTTTATACTGCTCTCTTTTCATCTTCCACTTTGACTCATTTCATTTCTGCTGTTGTTTTTCAACTTGTTACGTGTCAGCGCGTCGTGTGACGAGACTTTTTTTTTTTTTACTTTTTCTTCTTTTCACTTCTCTGCGACGAATGCAACACAGACAACAGCTTGTTTAGGTTAGGCTGAATGTGACACACACACACACAAACTCAGATGCTAAAACGCAAACGCGTGCGCGCGCACACACACACACACACTCTCTCTCTCTCTCTTGGTCAGACCAACAATGTTTGTAATGAAACTAGTAAAAAAACCCAAAAACAAATGAAAATTTATGTAATGAAAGTAGGTTTTGTGGACTAAAAATTATTTTAATGATTTGACAAAGGCCTTTATCCTCAATAATGTGAATGAATATCGTAGTTACTCCTCAGTAAAAATCATGCTTTAATTTCACTGGTGGATGTTAATCTCTCTGGCTGTCAGTTATTGTTGTATACAGAGGTTGTTTGCTTCTCACTCTTAGTCATAGCTGTTTACCAGCATGGTTGTTTACATGCTGCTATCATGATCATTTTTGTTAACCCTTGATAATCTTTTGATAGTCCATGGCTACCTTAGATAAGCCATGGCAGGGACAGGGTTACCAGAGAGGGGAAAGTGAATGCCTGTTATTACAGCAGAGGGTGAGAGAGAGAGAGAGAGGCTGAGGAGAAATAAGAGGTGAGCGTGTGAGATGAAATAATAACTGATATTAACAGATATTAACTGAAATATGAACTGAATCATCATTCTCAGGTACTGTCTGGTGTTTGCCCTCGGATACCTCAGTTTCTGCCAGATCACACGTGTTTATGTCTTTGACTATGGCATGTACTCTGCTGACTTCACAGGGTAAGAGTCTCTCGCTCTCTCTCTCTCTCTCTCTCTCTCTCTCGCTCTCTCTCTCTGTGTATGAATGGCTTATATAGTGTATGGATAAAAACTTTGAAGAGTTTGTGTTTGTCAGAGTGAGATTAGGCTGTCGATTATGATCCTTGGGTCATGTGACCGACCCAGTGAACTGTTCACTCTGATGAAATCATCTGAAAAATGATTTATAGTGAGAATAAAAAAAAAAAAATGCCTATAGTGAAGACATGATTCATTTAAAATACTGAATATTTAGCAGAATATTTATTTTCTGGATTGGCAGCTAAAGCTGTAAGATTTTAAAGACATTGGTTAAAGGCAGATTAAAAACCAGTCTTAACGCTCTGAAAGTGCAGGGCTTAGTGGTGGTGACAGAAAACACTTAGATGGCATATTTTTAACATTAATATTTATGTTTCTTAACAAGCTCTGCCTGCCTTTGGTAATCCACACTTTTCCCTTTTTTTCCACCCCTCCATCCCTCTCTCGCATGATCTCTCTCTCTCTCTCTCTCTCTCTCTCTCTCTCTCTCACTCTCTGCCTGTCTGTCTCTCTCTCTGTCTCTCTCAGGCCTATGATGGTAATAACACAGAAGATCACCAGTCTAGCGTTTGAGATTCATGATGGTGAGTAGGAAGGTTGTGAGAGCGTTGTGGGAAAGTTCTGAGGAGTTAATGCCCGATTGGCTTCACGTGTCAGCATCTATCAGTGAGTCTCTGCTACACGATCGAAACAGGAGTCAGTAACTCGCAGATTCAGGATGTTGAATACGTACAGTTTACTCTGCCCACCCCAGCCCCCCCCTCTCAAAATCCACTTTGCTCTCACATACAAGGGCCCAAAAAAGGCTATATTCATTAATTATTTACTTACACTGGATAGAACTGAGTTACTGGGTGAATAAAGAGCCCCGGGGTGAAGGGTTTAAGGTCAAGGAGACACACGATTGCTTAAAAGAGCACTTTTAATTTGTTTACCAATAATGAAAAACTTTCATACATTACCCCATTCTGTACACCATTCGGAGTTTTTTTTTTTTTTTTTTTTATGAATCATTGTATTTACATGTCTCTTCTCCCTCTCCACATGAATCCATTTGGGGACTGTCTCTGTGTGTTCGTGTGGTGTAGGTGCATATGGAAAATCTGCAGCCATAAAGCCAGTGAATGTAATTAAAAGACTGCAGAAATTAGAAACGGTTAGGAGGGGGGGGGGGGGAGCGAATTGAGAGCAGGTGCACCACACTGCACAGCTTGAAGAAGAATGAATCTTGTCATATTTGGTCCCAGCTGCAGATTCTTCATCATACTTAACCACACCATCACTCACAATCTCCCCTGTCTCTGAGCTCAGTTTCTTCAAACTATATAGTGCTGACTAATAGAGTTTTACGGCTATGGTTTTGTCCCTGAGGACGTAATACAGTGAAAGCTCTAGATGCCTAGTGTGGAAAGGACAAATTTTTGTACGTCCCTGATTTAATACGTTGTTGAATGGTGGTCCCAGGTTTCCACATCTTTCTAGTGAGAGCATGGCTAGGGAGTTATTTTAGTATTTAGTCTTAACGTTGGTAAAATCTCTACTGCACTCGTTCTTTTCTCCGGTTGCACGGTTGCGTTGGAGTTAGCTGCAAATCGCTAGCATCAGAACCCACCCCTCTCCCTGCACGCTTCCACTCTAATGTGGGTCGTTTATCTGCCAAATCTCGTTATCAGCGTAATGGCCACCATAAACATAGTGAAATTATCCGGGTCGTTTCTTCCGGTGGCCTAGCTTCGCTCTGCCTCGCGACGTGACAAACCACCACCGCGGGATGCGAGACTTGGCGGGCGGGCGGGTCCGACACACTGTGGGGGAAGTCAATTTACTGGGACTGCTAATTACCATCGTACATCAGTGGGGCCAGCGGAGTTCACAGGCTCCGCTGTGAAGGCAGATTGTCTGGGGGTTATACGGAGACTGTAGGCGTCGCTCTACTTTATGTCCAAACCTTCCGCGTCTCCTATAGTTTAAACTGGCAGATCACTGCAGAATGAACGCTCCCCTCACCATGGTTACACGATCAAGAGAGGATCATGTGTATTGGGGTTAAAATGATTGGCTGTAGAATTCACAAGGTTGGGAAAACAAGAACAAAAACAAAATATATTGTTCACACTTCCATGACAGCATGACATGTGTTGATAGACTTCTGTATTATGTGCAAGAGGCCTAAATGACCTGCTACTGAAATAACTTCGCAGTTTATCTAAACGGTTTGGTTTCGTTGATCGCTTTGTTTCTTTTTGCATCAGATAGTATCCACCCCTTCTATGTTTATTTTCCCTCCAAACGTGACATTAGTTATGTATTGGTTCATAAAGCAGTATTAATATGAGTAGGTCAAAGCCAATGTCAGGGGCGACGTTGGAAATTTCAGTGGATCTCAGAGAACAGAGCGTTACTGTACTAGTTATTAGATTCATGTGACGGTCAGTGTCTTTTTACTTAATTGGAAAATACATAAACTAAAGAGACAGTAAAACCCTATTGAGGCATAGTCATTCTTTATGATTATGACTAGGCATTTACTGCATCAGTCTCCGAACCACAAGACCTTAACAGAATACGGCTCTGATGACGGACATTAGTTGTTAGCTAAAGTGCTCTGTATTTTACAGCATCTTAGACACGGCCTTGTCTACCTTGCCTAAACACGCACTAGATACACTTTGTGTTCCATCAAAAAGAAAAAGAAAAAAAAAACAAAAAACGCCAGAGTCTTCTTTTGTGGGCAGATATTCCATTAGTACAAACTGAAACATGTTGAGTTGATAATCTATTGGCATCTTCAGGTTTCATCTCTCAAATCTCATCGCTTCTACCTTTTCTTTCTCTTCTCTTCGAAGCATGATGTCTCTTAGTTTTCTTCCTCATAGAAAATGAATCGTGCTGAGCTGAGGAACATTTCTATCATCTTATCATTATCTTTCTGTCCTTCTTTTATAATCCTCGCTCTTGCTGACTTCTAAATACCCCTCCCCTTCCCAATTTGCTCCTGTTACCATGACAACAGGTAATAGACGCCTGACACAGACACTTTTGACAGTCAGTGGGGGAAAGAAGGATTAAAACGACTTTACCTATTGAGTCAGACATTGAATAATACACTCCGATTGTTTTCTCAATCGCTTAAGTCCTTAAAAAGAACCTTTTCGACAAGAGAGTGCAGCCCTGGATGTCAAGGGCAGGGATGTTGATGCTTTTCATTTAAAGCCTCTAATTGGGAACTGATTTCTACTTGAAAAAGACATGTTGTTGGTGGTGAACAGCTAATTGTATTGATATTTATGTAGTTGATAAAGATAACTGGCTTTGTGGACAATAAAAATATTTTCTGGCTATGTTCTACAAAGCAGTAAAATAAAGATGAGTCATCCAATATAAAAAAAAAAAAAATCCCAAGAATTACTGAATTGAAACTAAATTGACCTAAAATTGTATGCTTTGTGGAATTAATGTACGACGTTTTCCTCTGTTGTTAGGAATGGCTCGCAAGGAGGAGCAGCTCACACAAAGTCAGCGAATGTTGGCTATACGGTATGTCGGAAAAGTAAATCATCTTTTTTCCATCGGGCAAAATATCAGGCCAGTATGCATCTGGTTAAAGCAATGGGGAACGTACTATGGAGACTGTCCTCCTGAGAGCGGTGAAACCGTAGTAGTGACTGTACACTGGATACTGTTGATGCTGCTGACAGTAGCGAAATATTGATTGAAATAAAAGCTGTTTTTGTGTTCTGGGCTAAGACGATGACAAGCAGGATGCTAAACATTTGTTATGTTCCACAACGCACGGCACAAGTGCAAACACGTCTGATTCCGCTCCGACGTGGATGAGGTCCAGTCCAGGGATGCTGTGACTCTATGAAACGTGAACTGGTGTAACACAATCATCTACTCATTAAACATGAAAGTGCATACGTCTCGTTCCAGAGAAAGACTCACTCTTATCTACCTACTAATGCCGACTATGCCGCTGGTCTATTAGAAGTGTTAGACCTAAATATCATAAAACTGTCTGTGGGTAGTGGAAGTGGTCTTGCATTTTTCTAGTGAAGGTAACTGTGATTGATGGCTTAGCTGGTGGGAAGGCAGAGGTTTACTTGTTGTCCTCTGTGTTTCGGTTCCCTCCTTAACTCTCACGTCCACTGCAAGAATAAATTGACAGGGAATGTTTGTCATATCCTAATATGTGTTCCCAGGCACTGTTTCAAACAGGAGTATCACATTACAATCGTGTTTCCATGATAACCTTTCATCGACAATTACTGGCCCTCTCCCTCCTGGACCTGTGGACCGGAGGGAGACTCTGAGACACAAATAAGTGGCCATTTCATCGAAATTGTGCAAAAGGAGACAGAGTGCACAGTGTGCAGGACGACAAGAGAGAGAGAAACTGGGTGGCACGAGTCAGAATGAGTCAGAGTCACGGCTGAGCTTGAGGCATTGTGATAAAAAGGATTCCACTCCTCCCTGAGTTTCTTTATGATCAGATTGTGCTAAGCTTTTATCCTGTGTTATATGGCATCTGAAGGAACTAGGGCGGCACGATGGCGCATACGGGTAGCGCTATGGCCTCGCAGCAAGAAGGTTCCGGATTCGGTTCCCCGGCCAGGCGGCCAGGGTCCTTTCTGTGTGGAGTTTGCATGTTCTCCCGGTGTCTGTGTGGGTTTCCTCCCACAGTCCAAAGACATGCAGGTTAGGCGAATTGGAAACACTAGATTGCCCCTAGTTATAAATGTGTTTTTCTCTGTGTGTCTGCCCTGTGATGGACTGGTGACCTGTCCAGGGTGTTTCCCCGGGATAGGCTCCAGCACCCTCCGCGACCCTAACTAGGAGAAGCGGCTTAGATAACGAGTGAGTTTTGCTTGTCTTTTTCCTCTCTGAGTGCTGGATGGCTCAGATGTACTTCCTCCTCAAAACCAAGGTCAACAGAAACACACCCCTTTGTAAAACATTTTTTTATGACTGAGGTACACGCAAGAGCTGTGATGGTTTCTAGTCCAGATGGAAATTACCCTTGAGCAGACATTAAACATGTCAACAAGAAATATGTATTCACTGTGCAAAACTTTTTACTTCTTTTTATGTAGGAAATTGACCCGTTCTCTCCTCCAGGAGGTCAGGCTCCAAAATGAATATTATTGAATGACAGGAAACTTCTGAGTTTTCCTGCGGGAAAAAAGTGTAGTTGTGTTAATGACTTTAAAACACGCATAATATCCGAATAAGAATTTACATGAGGAAGAAGACCACTT